>NC_064628.1:355882729-356157729 GCF_023864275.1 Schistocerca cancellata
AACGCTGACGCCATGATTCCATGGCAGCGGCGAAGGCTTCTTTAGGAGTCTGTTTTGACCACTGGAAAATCGCTGAGGCAATAGCAGCACGGCTGGTGAATGTGCGGCCACGGAGAGTATCTTTCATTGTTGGAAAAAGCCAAAAGTCACTAGGAGCCAGGTCAGGTGAGTAGAGAGCATGAGGAATCACTTCAAAGTTGTTATCACGAAGAAACTGTTGCGTAACGTTAGCTCGATGTGCGGGTGCGTTGTCTTGGTGAAACAGCACACGCGCAGCCCTTCCCGGACGTTTTTGTTGCAGTGCAGGAAGGAATTTGTTCTTCAAAACATTTTCGTAGGATGCACCTGTTACCGTAGTGCCCTTTGGAACGCAATGGGTAAGGATTACGCCCTCGCTGTCCCAGAACATGGACACCATTTTTTCAGCACTGGCGGTTACCCAAAATTTTTTTGGTGGCGGCGAATCTGTGTGCTTCCATTGAGCTGACTGGCGCTTTGTTTCTGGATTGAAAAATGGCATCCACGTCTCATCCATTGTCACAACTGACCATTCATGCTGTCGTTGCGCGTCAACATTGCTTGGCAACATGCCACACGGGCAGCCGTGTGGTCGTCCGTCAGCATTCGTGGCACCCACCTGGATGACACTTTCCGCATTTTCAGGTCGTCGTGCAGGATTGTGTGCACAGAACCCACAGAAATGCCAACTCTGGAGGCGATCTGTTCAACAGTCATTCGGCGATCCGCCAAAACAATTCTCTCCACTTTCTCGATCATGTCGTCAGACCGGCTTGTGCGAGCCTGAGGTTGCTTCGGTTTGTTGTCACATGATGTTCTGCCTTCATTAAACTGTCGCACCAACGAACGCCCTTTCGACACATCCATAACTTCATCACCACATGTCTCCTTCAACTGTCAATGAATTTCAATTGGTTTCACACCACGCAAATTCAGAAAACGAATGATTGCACGCTGTTCAAGTAAGGAAAACGTCGCCATTTTAAGTATTTAAAACAGTTCTCATTCTCGCCGCTGGCGGTAAAATTCCATCTGCCGTACGGTGCTGCCATCTCTGGGACGTATTGACAATGAACACGGCCTCATTTTAAAACAATGCGCATGTTTCTATCTCTTTGCAGTCTGGAGAAAAAAAATCGGAGGCCTTCAACTTGAATGCACCTCGTACTTTGTTTCAGCTTAACATAAAGCTTTTTTAAAATTTTTGTTCCAGGACGCTTATTTTCTCTTCTGTATTTAATCCTAAACGCACAGAGTCCCACACATATTTTTAGATTTTTACTTCCAGAGACATTCTCATACATACGAGATCTGTTCAAAAGATTCCAGAACATTCGTAATTTCGCGGCATTGGTGTCTTTCAGCGAAAAGGGGTTGACATCCCTGCAAGCGCCTGTGTTTAATTCGTAACTGCCGGAAGTTTTACGTAACTTATTGTTCAGTGCTGTATTGAGTAGAACATTGTGTCGCACCATTTGCGATTTCGAGATGACAGAGTTAGGAGAGCAACGCGTCTGCAGTAAAATTTGCGTGAAACTCAAAAAACCTTTACTGAGATACGCCAAATGAAGCAGAAAGCCTACGGTGATGATGAGTACTTCAGCCGTATTCTGTGTTACGAATGGTTCACACGGTTTAAAAATGGCCGGACGCAAGTTAAAAATGACTCTCGTTCAGGACGGTGCTCAAGTCAGGAACGTCATGAAATTCTCCTTGCCAATCGAAGACTGACTGTCTTAGAGATTACTGAAGAATGTAACATTTCAGTTGGATCGTCATGAAGTCCTGACACAGCATCTTGAAATGCACCGTGTTGCCGCTAAGTTCCGGCCATGGTTCACGTCTCAAGACCAGAAAGACCTTCGCCTCGCAATCCGTGAAGGCTTTTGGATCGCTCGAATGAAAACGAGATGTTCCTTAGGAGAATCATAACCGGTGATCAGACGTGGGCCTACGGTTATGGTGTTTAGATCGAAGTTAAATCTTCACAATGGGTCGGAAACGGTTCTCCAAGACCGTGAAAAGCTCGTCAGATCGGATCAAATGTGAAAGCCATGCTAATAGTTTTCTTTGATTTTGAAGGATTAGTTGGTTCAAATGGCTCTGAGCACTATGGGACTCAACATCTTAGGTCATAAGTCCCCTAGAACTTAGAACTACTTAAACCTAACTAACCTAAGGACATCACACACACCCATGCCCGAGGCAGGATTCGAACCTGCGACCGTAGCAGTCCCGCGGTTCCGGACTGCAGCGCCAGAACCGCTAGACCACCGCGGCCGGCGAAGGATTAGTTTATCATGAATTCGTGCCACATCGACAAACTGTTGATCGATGGTACTATCGGGACGTGTTGCGACGCCTGCGATAAAATTTGAGAGGGAAACGGCCTGAAATGTGGCGAGACATTTCATGGCTGTTGCATCACGATAACACACCCTCACATTCATCCCTGTTGGTGCGTGACCATTGCGCAAAAAACGAAATCACTGTGCTGCCTCATCCTCTGTACTCTCTAGATCTGGTGCCTGCGCACTTTTTTTATTTCCAAATTTGAAAACCCCGTTGAAAGGACGAAGATCTGCAGCGAAAGAAGAGAGAAAAGAAAATTCGCAGAAGGCGTCTCGCGCGATCCAGCAAGAGGCGTACTGAGACTGCTTCCGGAAGTGGAAACGCCATTGGGAGCGGTGTATCAATTGTGAAGTAGAGTATTTCGAAGGAGACCTTGCACGCCGGCCGAAGTGGCCGAGCGATTATAGGCGCTACAGTCTGGAACCGCGCGACCGCTACGGTCGCAGGTTCGAATCCTGCCTCGGGCGTGGATGTGTGTGATGTCCTTAGGTTAGTTAGGTTTAAGTAGTTCTAAGTTCTAGGGGACTGATGACCTCAGAAGTTAAGTCCCATAGTGCTCAGAGCCATTTGAACCAAGACCTTGCACAATAAGTAAGAGGAAAGCGTAGAAAAAAAATTGTGGACAAAGCTCCGGAATTTTATGAGCCACCTGTTACATACTACTCTGCAAAACTTAAGGACGATTTGGATAAAGTAACTGAATGTACGCACGGTGGAGATGAATGGAAGTGCGGGAGCATGTCGCCAGAGTTATCCCAGTCGTTCACAGAAAGCTGGATTTTATATGGCGTGAGCGCCAAATGAGGCTCGCCTCGCACAACACGAGGCAGCTGAAGGAACGGAAAGAGACTCTCTCTCTCTCTCTCTCTCTCTCTCTCTCTCTCTCTCTCTCTCTGTGTGTGTGTGTGTGTGTGTGTGTGTGTGTGTGTGTGTGTGTGTGTGTGTGTGTGTGTGTGTGTCAAACAGCGAGCAGTTACAGTGGCTCTATGGTGGTGTGGTGTTTACAATTACAACACTGCGCAGAGACAACACTTGGACGACCTCACACGAGGAAGAATTTTCAGGAAACTGGAAGGAGGAACAAGTGTGACGAATGTAGACCATTAGTTTGGTGTTGCTCACAGCATTGTTTCACGTGCATGGGGTGTGTTCCGGACCACAGTGACTGCTGCCCGAAGGAGAGGTGGAGATTGAGGACGGTCAACCGCAGCAGCGGATGACCGCTACTTTGTCCAATACGCACGAAGAGAGAGACGTCAGACAGCGGGTGCAGTTGTCGACACATTTGTCAGAACTGCAAGGCACGCAGTCTCACGCTCCACAGAGGCATGACGGCGACAGGGCTGTGGTCTCTTCGCCTGATGACCAGTTCGTTGTGTTCCGTTTTCACCCGCACGTCGGAGGCTCCAAAAATATGGTTCAAATGGCTCTAAGCACTATGTGACTTAACATCCGAGGTCATCAGTCCCCTAGACATCCAACTACTTAAACCTAACTAACCTAAGGACATCACACACATCCATGCCCGAGGCAGGATTCGAACCTGCGACCGTAGCAGCAGCGCGGTTCCGGACCGAAGCGCCTAGCACCGCTCTGTCTCGGAGGCTCCGTCTAAGTTGGTGCCAAGAGCATAGGGACCAGACCAATGAGGTGTTGCGGTCGCCTGCTCTTATCGGATGAGAGGAGATTCAATATGAGTACTGATTCGGAAGTACCCTCATATGGCGATAAGTAGGCAACTTATGTACCCGGGAACATTGCCGAAAATGATCGTTTCGGTGATTCAGGTGTTATATTATGGGGAGACATAATGTTACGTGGCTGTACCGACATCCAGATCTTTGAGCACAGCACACTCACCAATCGTCGCGTATTCCTTCCCCATTTGCGTTTTTTCATGGCTGTATTTGGCCCTGATTTCATTTTTATGGATGACAATGTGCTTGTGGGTGGTGTTGGAACGAGAGCATATTCTGCGAGTGAACTGGCTGCCCCTTCCCCCGACTTAAATCTGATCGAACACGTGTGGAGTACTGTGGGAGGACGTATTTCAGCACGACCACATGAACCAACAACTATGCAGCAGTTGTCAACAGACTGCGCTGATGGAGGGATGTGACGCCCCACCACAAGAACACTATCAACCTTGTGGCGAGCGGGGGCGTACATTGTTGAGCATGCATTAATGTCTGTGGTGATTACACAACCTACTAAGTGCAATCTCCCATCTTTTCAGTGTCCAGGGAACCATTACGAACCGCGCGGTGACTTCAGTATAATTTTTGTCTTTGAATAAAAGGTTATTTCTGTTCGTCTCATTGCGTATTTCTGTCAGTTATCTTCTTCAGTATTTTGTAGCAGCTCTTTCAATGCACAATCCAAGTTTCGTCGAACTATGTTACTTTTCAGTGACACATCATGCGAAAGTTACTTGTGTCCTTGAATTTTGCACATCAGTGTTTATTACTGTAGTTCTGTCGCCAACGTGTAATGCAGCAGTAATAATCTTTTGCAGGTAACAAATGCTTACGCCTTACTCTACTTCCGTTTATGTTCTAAGTCAGCGACCAGTCACGAAATATTACATTATTTTCTACTCTTCCCTAGATAAATTTTTTCAGTATATACACTCCTGGAAATGGAAAAAAGAACACATTGACACCGGTGTGTCAGACCCACCATACTTGCTCCGGACACTGCGAGAGGGCTGTACAAGCAATGATCACACGCACGGCACAGCGGACACACCAGGAACCGCGGTGTTGGCCGTCGAATGGCGCTAGCTGCGCAGCATTTGTGCACCGCCGCCGTCAGTGTCAGCCAGTTTGCCGTGGCATACGGAGCTCCATCGCAGTCTTTAACACTGGTAGCATGCCGCGACAGCGTGGACGTGAACCGTATGTGCAGTTGACGGACTTTGAGCGAGGGCGTATAGTGGGCATGCGGGAGGCCGGGTGGACGTACCGCCGAATTGCTCAACACGTGGGGCGTGAGGTCTCCACAGTACATCGATGTTGTCGCCAGTGGTCGGCGGAAGGTGCACGTGCCCGTCGACCTGGGACCGGACCGCAGCGACGCACGGATGCACGCCAAGACCGTAGGATCCTACGCAGTGCCGTAGGGGACCGTACCGCCACTTCCCAGCAAACTAGGGACACTGTTGCTCCTGGGGTATCGGCGAGGACCATTCGCAACCGTCTCCATGAAGCTGGGCTACGGTCCCGCACACCGTTAGGCCGTCTTCCGCTCACGCCCCAACATCGTGCAGCCCGCCTCCAGTGGGGTCGCAACAGGCGTGAATGGAGGGACGAATGGAGACGTGTCGTCGTCAGCGATGAGAGTCGCTTCTGCCTTGGTGCCAATGATGGTCGTATGCGTGTTTGGCGCCGTGCAGGTGAGCGCCACAATCAGGACTGCATACGACCGAGGCACACAGGGCCAACACCCGGCATCATGGTGTGGGGAGCGATCTCCTACACTGGCCGTACACCACTGGTGATCGTCGAGGGGACACTGAATAGTGCACGGTACATCCAAACCGTCATCGAACCCATCGTTCTACCATTCCTAGACCGGCAAGGGAACTTGCTGTTCCAACAGGACAATGCACGTCCACATGTATCCCGTGCCACCCAACGTGCTCTAGAAGGTGTAAGTCAACTACCCTGGCCAGCAAGATCTCCGGATCTGTTCCCCATTGAGCATGTTTGGGACTGGATGAAGCGTCGTCTCACGCGGTCTGCACGTCCAGCACGAACGCTGGTCCAACTGAGGCGCCAGGTGGAAATGGCATGGCAAGCCGTTCCACAGGACTACATCCAGCATCTCTACGATCGTCTCCATGGGAGAATAGCAGCCTGCATTGCTGCGAAAGGTGGATATACACTGTACTAGTGCCGACATTGTGCATGCTCTGTTGCCTGTGTCTATGTGCCTGTGGTTCTGTCAGTGTGATCATGTGATGTATCTGACCCCAGGAATGTGTCAATAAAGTTTCCCCTTCCTGGGACAATGAATTCACGGTGTTCTTATTTCAATTTCCAGGAGTGTACATTTGTAGTCCCCAAACCATTGTACAGTGTATGGTGGAGGGTACACCGTGCAACTACCTTAGATTTTCCTTTCTATTCGATTCGCGTATTGAGCGAGGGAAAAGCAACTATCTATATGCTCCTGAATGTAAGCTTACCTTATTCTCATGATCCCTACATGTTGGTGGTAGCATAATGTTCCATAGAGGTTAACTAAATTTACCCATCTGGTTTTCCTGAGAGCGCCGACGTCTTTCTTCCAGAAATCCCAAATTAAGTACCCCGGCCATTCCTCTTACTCTTTCGGACGGCCTATACCGACATGTTACGATCCTATCAGTGCGTCTCTGAATTGGATCCATGTGTTTTGTCATGCTTGCTTGATAAAGACCTCAAACGTTAGAGTAGCAATTCTCTGTGACACGTAGAACGGCTACCAGGGTGAATTGGTTCAAATGGCTCTGAACACTATGGGACTTAACATCTGAGGTCATCAATCCCCTAGAACTTAGAACTACTTAAACCTAACTAACCTGAGGACATCACACACATCCATGTCCGAGGCAGGATTCGAACCTGCGACCGTAGCGATCGCGCGGTTCCAAACTGAAGCACCTAGAACCGCTCGGCCACACTTGTCGGCTACCAGGGTGAACTGGTCCTGTTCGTGTTTAGTGTTGTTACAGGCCTGGTAGGGTATTTAAGGAACGTGAACAGCTTCAGATATTGAGTATTTACTGTGAAGCACACAAGGACGCAGCGTACTCGAGTAAGACAGCGTTGTCAGTAACTGACAATGTTGGGATTGAGAGTCTCCATTTGACCGGCTCACCAAATCTCAAAGGACCTGGAAGAGCAGTTGAACGGAGAGGGCAGTGTCTTGAAAGAAGGATATAAGGTGAACATTAACAAAAGCAAAACGAGAATAATGGAATGTAGTCGAATTAAGTCGGGTGAGGCTGCAGAAAGTGTCATCACTTATGTCTCTGTGCTGTTCATTTTTGGAACAAATGGTTCAAATGGTTCTGAGGACTATGGGACTTAACAGCTATGGTCATCGGTCCCCTAGAACTTAGAACTACTTAAACCTAACTAACCTAAGGACATCACACAACACCCAGTCACCACGAGGCAGATAAAATCCCTGACCCCGCCGGGAATCGAACCCGGGAACCCGGGTTTTGGAACACAACCTGCGACCAGCTTAGAGACAGAAGTGATGACACTTTCTGCAGGACCTGACCATCATTTTGCAGGACAATGCTCAACCACGTACAGTGCAAGTTGTTACTGATTTGTTTGACTGTATGGGGCTGCTAAGTGCTATACCAGCTACTCCACTCCCCTGACTTAAGCCCTCGTAAGCTCAACTCGATTTTTAAACAGAAGAAAACACTTCACGGCATTCGCTTCAGAACTGCTACAAATTCGTCAGGCAATAGACCGCGCCGCTCGAAACGTCAACACAACTGGCACTGCTAAGAGTATCCTACGACTTCCACATCGCTGGCAACGGGTTATACACAATGCTTGTGGCTACTTTGAAGGTCAGTAAAACTTCGAAACACGTATTTATTTTGTACGAGCTGTAAATAAATAGTTGCCACTATTTAAGTTCCAACGCTCGTAGGGAGGGAGTATATTGAGGGTGGCAATAACTAAATACGTATGATTTTGAAATAAAACGTTTTACGGCAATACTCTTTTTATTTTATAGCCACACGTCGTACTTCTCTTTATCGTTCATTATAAAGGTTTGAGCTACGGTCCTTCTTGACTATACGGCGTCCAGTATTTTTTATTCGGTAATCCGCTACCACTCATCAAGATCAGTTCAGAAACATATCACCGTGTACTCTTCGCATGAACGTAACGCAAAATTTACTTTGGCTCTCCTGTCTACCATACAGTTCAGTTACTTGGGGTAAAGTAATTCGTCCACTTGCTGGAGTCGACGTTGGACAGATGGCAACACAAGGAAAACCCACACCGTTCATTCACTCATCCGTGTCCAGTAATGATGATCTACATCTACATGGCTACTCTGCAATTCACACTTAAGTTCCTGGGAGAGGGTTCATCGAACCATTTTCATACTAGTTCTCTACCATTCCACTCTCGAATGGCGCGTGGGAAAAAGGAACACCTAAATCCTTCCGTTCAAGCTCTGATTTCTCCTATTTTAGTATGATGATCATTTCTCCCTATGTAGGTGGATGTCAACAAAATATTTTCGCATTCGGAAGAGAAAGTTGGTGATTGAAATTTCGTAAATAGATCTCGCCGCAAAGAAGACCGCCTTTGTTTCAGTGACTCCCACCCCAACTCGCGTATCATAACAGTCACACTCTTACCCCTATTGCGCGATAACACGAAACGAGCTGCCCTTCTTTGCACTTTTTCGATGTCCTCCATCAATCCTACCTGGTAACGATCCCACATCCGCAGCAATATTGCAGCAGAGGAGGACAAATGTAATGTAGGCTGTCTCTTTAGTGGGTTTGTCGCATCTTCTGTGTCTGCCAACAAAGCGCAGTCTTCGTTTCGCCTTCCCCACAATGTTATCTATGTGGTATTTCCAATTTAAGTTGCTCGTAATTGTAATTCCTAGGTATTTAGTCGAATTGACAGCCCTTAGACTTGTGCGATTTATCGTATACCCAAAATTTACCGGATTTCTTTTAGTACCCATGTGGATGACCTCACACTTTTCTTTGTTTAGTGCCAATTGCCACTTTTCGCACCATACAGAAATTCTCTCTAGATCATTTTGTAATTGGAATTGATCGTATGATGATTTTACTAGACGGTAAATTACAGCGCCACCTGCAAACAATCTAAGGGGGCTGCTCAGATTATCACCTAGATCACTTATGTCAATCAGGGACAGCAGAGGGCCTACGACACTAAATTGCGTAACGCCAGATATCACTACTGTTCTACTCGATGATTTACCGTCTATCACTACGAACTGTGATCACGAATCCAGTCACACAACTGAGACGATACTCCATATGCACGCAATTTGATTAATAGTAGCTTGTGAGGAAGGGACTGCCTTTACTGTATGCAACATATCGTGAAAAACAGTATTATGCCACATGAACCTGTTTTGTAAATAAGAAAACATCATCATTGCAGTCTGTTCTACTAACTTACGTTGTCCAAAGAGTAACACATCTGTCTTCTCTCCGTCAGTGTGTATTCTACTCATACAAATTGTCAACGGAAGACAGTTGACTGAATGACAGCTGTTCATTTTCCATGTGCTTACTTTTGTTTATCCTCAACGCCGGCAGCGGGCGAGCTACGTTACCTACGGTACCTGCACTGTATGCTAGAATACGGGAGTCAAATGAACTTTCGTTGTTATGTTTTAACAACGTATGTTTAACACGAAGATTATATGTTTATGAATAGGTCTTGAGGAGAGGAAGTATATTAACGAATGGAAAATACAGGGGCGCTGCTTAAAGAAAGTATACTGCTTGGGACGTGACCTACCAGCAGAACCACCTTCAGTGCTCGGAGTCTCATAGTGCTAAATTTGTTGAATAGTTGTAACACTGGTATTACGGGAAAACTTCAATAATTTTCACCTCACAGCTTTTTATTAGTATGACTGACTTTTTCTACTTTTATTGTCACTGTAAATCGTAAGATGACCAGCAGTTTTGACAGGAAGTAATTGTGTGCAGGTAGACACTTCCACATTTCTGCTAAAAAGTTTGGTAGTGCTAAGTCAACCACAGTGGACTTTTGTCTACAAAGTCTCACAGTTTAATATCAAAGGTAGCTTCCAATTACACAGTAAGTTTGACTATGATATACAACAATGCACAGATATGTAGATAGTTCACATTGAGCAGTAAAAACAGTAAAAGCATGTAATAGTCTTGCAGTACTATACGATTGATGGATATGCGTGAACTTTTTCACAAAGATATTTGCAAAGCAAAGATACAATAGACTAGATTATATGACGTTAAAGCTTTGACTGCTGGCCTCCGATTTTGATGCATACAGAGTGGCAATTATTGGCTATATGAAATAAAATCGTCGTAACTTCTGAACGATTTGCGTTAGGACATTCAAATTGCACGATTGGCCGCGGGACATGATGGGAATTAATATACGCTTGCGCACTCGCTTTGTCGTTGATTTAGCGACGAAGCCCGTTTCATTTGGATGGCTTCGTCAACAAGCAAAATCGGCGCATCTGAGGACTGAGAATCCGCATTTCGCTAGCGAGAATTCTCTTCGCCCTCAACGGGTGACTGTGTGGTGTGGGATGTCCAGTCGCGGAATATCGACACTTCAGCGGGTCATGCCCAATTCCGCTATTCGTCTGCGTTAGATAATCGCCAATGATAGCAGGCTGTCGAACATCTGAATATCTGTAGTGACGTTTACTTGTTCAATAAAGTGTGTGCCGCAATAGATTGTAACTAATTTAAATTTTTTTAAATATAGTTTCAGCAATTGTCACCATGCATGTGTTGCGTGTATGATGGCTCGACCGGAACTTTCACATAGTTGTTGTCACCACAATACCCGAGCCCAGACGGACTATTTTGGGTAGAGATCGGTCTTATAAAGAATGGGGTAATAACATAATGTGCTTTCGGAAGCAATATAGCATCTCGAAAAACGGCTAGCTTTGATTTTGCTAATTCAGACGGGCTATATGTTACAAGCAGCACTGGGTTTAAAAAATGCTGTATGTAGTAGTTCAGAAAAAAGCAAAACGTCATGAAACCATTTTATACATTCGCGTTGGGTATAACCCATTTTTAGATTTATAATCATCGACCCAAAATTATCAAGGTCCTTTATTAATGTCCTAATCAGTCAGTGAAAGTTGTCTTCTGATTCCGAAAAATTAGAGCAACAAAAGTACAATGGTCAAAGCTGGAATCTAGCAGGTATGATCGCACAAAATGGACGTATTAGAACTTTGATCAAATTATTTCTTAAGTTAATTAATTTCATAGAACCTGAAATACGTTACCCTAAGATTGTCACCACAATATCCGAGCCCAGACGGACTATTTTGGGGTAGAGGTCGGTCTTATAAGAGTCGAGGGGCATAAAAGGGAAGCAGTGGTTGGGAAGGGAGTGAGACAGGGTTGTAGCCTCTCCCCAGTGTTATTCAATCTGTATATTGAGCACGCAGTAAAGGAAATAAAAGAAAAGTTCGGAGTAGGTATTGAAATCCATGGAGAAGAAATAAAAACTTTGAGGTTCGCCGATGACATTGTAATTCTGTCAAAGACAGCAAAGGACTTGGAAGAGCAGTTTAACGGAATGGACAGTGTCTTGAAAGGAGGGTATAAGATGAACATCAACAAAAGCAAAACGAGGATAATGGAATGTAGTCTAATTAAGTCGGGTGATGCTGAGGGAATTAGATTAGGAAATGAGACACTTAAAGTAGTAAAGGAGTTTTGCTATTTGGGGACCAAAATAACTGATGATGGTCGAAGTAGAGAAGATATAAAATGTAGACTGGCAATGGCAAGGAAAGCGTTTCTGAAGAAGAGAAATTTGTTAACATCGAGTATAGATTTAAGTGTCAGGAAGTCGTTTCAGAAAGTATTCGTATGGAGTGTAGCCATGTATATAAGTGAAACATGGACGATAAATAGTTTGGACAGGAAGTGAATAGAAGCTTTCGAAATGTGGTGCTACAGAAGAATGCTGAAGATTAGATGAGTAGATCACATAACTAATGAGGAGGTATTGAAGAGAATTGGGGAGAAGAGGAGTTTGTGGCATAATTTGACGAGAAGAAGGGACCGGTTGGTAGGACACGTTCTGAGGCATCAAGGGATCACAAATTTAGCATTGGAGGGCAGCGTGGAGGGTAAAAATCGTAGAGGGAGACCAAGAGATGAATACACTGAGCAGATTCAGAAGGATGTAGGTTGCACTAGGTACTGGGAGATGAAGAAACTTGCACAGGATAGAGTAGCATGGAGAGCTGCATCAAACCAGTCTCAGGACTGAAGACCACAACAACAACAACAAAAACAACAAAAAGATTGGAATGTCAGTCTTCCTGTTGAGTGGTGTCTACATGGTCCGCTAGACTGAAGGCTTGGTCAGAGATTCCTTTCTGGTATTGTAGTAAAGTTTTCAGTCGTTAATAACATTCAGTTAAGAAGGTTTTTGACAAAAACAATTATGCTTATGAAATCGGTATTTTTAATAGAAAAGCCTGAATAATGAATTTAAGCGAAGGAAAGTCTGATTAAAGTTTTGATTGTTAACGTACATACTACATGTATCCTTTGTAGATGCTGTAATTTAGAAAGTTGACAACGAGTAAATATAATAATTAATTTTGTTTTAGTCATCACTCTTCTCATTGCTTGACGCTGCCCGACACGAATTCCTCTCTTGTGCCAACCTCTTCATCTCTAGCACCTGTAACCTACGTCCTCAACCATATGCTGGCTGTACTGCAGTCTCTGTCTTCCTGTACAGTTTTTGCCCTCTACAACTCCCTCTAGTACCATGGAAGTCATTCCCTGATATCTTAACAGATGTCCTATCATCCTGTCCCTTCTCCTTCTCAGTGTTTTCCACATGTTCCGTTCCTCTCCGATTCTTCGCAGAACCTCCTCATTCCTTACCTTACCAGTTGACCCAATTTTCAACATTCGTCTGTAGCGCCACATCTCAAATGCTTCGATTATCTTCTGTTCAGGTTTCCCCGCAGTCCATTTTCCACTACCATACAATGCTGTGCTGCAAACGTACATCCTCAGAAATTTCTTCCTCAATATAAAGACGTATTTACGATACTGGTACGCTTCTCTTGGTAAGGAATGCCCTTTTTCCCAGTGCTAGTCTGCTTTTGATGTCCTCTTTGCTCCGACCGCCATTGGTTATCTTGCTGCCTAGGTAGTAGAATAATACTTAATATGGATGCAGTAGGACCAAATGGAGGGTGTCAGCCTGCTCTGTTTCGCTCTGTTCATATCTTCGTAAGGAACAAAGACACAAGAAAGAGAATCATACCGGTTAATGCCTCCATTGTAGATGGTACTGTATTGTATGTTAACCAGGAACCTAGAAACGACGGAGAGGCTCCTTCCCCGTCGCAGCCGCAGTAGTCCACAACCCCACGACTGCCACCGCAGTCCACTTCACCCCTCCGCCGCCCCACACCGAACTCAGGGTTATTGTGCGGTTCGTCCCCCGGTGGACCCCCCAGGGAACGTCTCACACCAATCGAGTGTAACCCCCCTATGTTTGCGTGGTAGAGTAATAGTGGTGTACGCGTACGTGGAGAACTTGTTTGCGCAGCAATCGCCGACGTAGTGTAACTGAGGCGCAATAAGGGGAACCAGCCCGCATTCGCCGAGGCAGATGGAAAACCGCCTAAAAACCATCCACAGACTGGCCGGTTCACCGGACCTCGACACAAATCCGTCGAGCGGATTCGTGCCGGGAACCAGGCACTCCTTCCCGCCCGGAAAGCCGTGCGTTAGAACGCACGGCCAACCGAGCGGGCCTCCCTTGTAGATACACATCGTTTGCGTGATAAATTTTTGTCCAGGAGCAAAATTAAAAAGAAAATAATTATTTTGAGTTTTCAAGATAAATGGATCATCCCGTGTAGATTCCCCACTCTTGCGGAGCACACAAAGCGATTACGCAAATGTGTTGCTAAACACGACCGCAACTTTCCCCATCGTAATGTGTACGGTGCCTGTAATCCGCACATATCCATAGAGTGCACGCCGTTTTGCGGGACTCCGCTCTCCTGTTGTCTGTTGGCTGCGCTGGACGCAGTGACGATCGCTCACCTGCAGACGGGCAGGGCTGCCAACCCCTGCAGTAAAAAGAAGAGAGACACGCAGGGAGGCGGCGGTACAGGCTCGCTACAGCGCACGGGCAACAATACTTGTCGCGGGCAGAAATTTCACTGCGCGTCGCATTGTGCGGCCACAAAGGCACGCGGCCCGCGCACACAATGGGCGCGCCTTGCCCCGGCCGCTTATCTGCCTAACGAGCTGCCTGCCCCCATTGTCTCAATCGCGGCGCGGGCTCGTTAAACCAATTAATGAAACATCCTCGGCCGCTAATGAGCCGCAAGCGAGCCGCCACGCCAGCCATCCGCCCGCGCGTGCTGTACCACTGCCCACCACAATGGCAGCCAAACTTTTCGTGCTGGGGGAGGGGGTGGGGGGGAGGGAGGTTACAGCTAGCTAGCGCTGCCCCCTGTCTGCGGGCTCAGCCGTTGCGTACAACGGGAAAGCCCGCCAGGTGATACGGCAGCATCAGGTACACTGCAGCTGCGCAATATGCCCCTATCCGGCAAGGCCGTGACTCGCGTAACAGTCACACCGCACCGTGTACAACTCCTGTTGGGATGTGGTAACTGAACGTTACTCTCAAATAAGCCCAGACGCCCATAATAGCAAAATGGCTGGTTCAAATGGCTCTGAGCACTATGCGACTTAACTTCTGAGATCATCAGTCGCCTAGAACTTAGAACTAATTAAACCTAACTAACCTAAGGACATCACACACATCCATGCCCGAGGCACGATTCGAACCTGCGACCGTAGCGGTCGCTCGGCTCCAGACTGTAGCTCCTAGAACCGCACGGCCACTGCGGCCGGCCCATGATAGCAGAACACTTGTTTCTACTATAGTTCAATAAAATTGGTGGCAGTTTGCAGTGTAGTAGAGGGGCGTGCCCAAAACTGGATCTCAATTTTGTTTCTGACTTTTTCAAAACTGAAAATAGTAAAACTTATACTTCAAAAATACACCGAGCCACAGCTCGGTCGGGCACACAATGTTAATCTGCCAGGAAGTTTCATATCACCGCACACTCCGCTGCAGAGTGAAAATCTCATTCTGGAAACATCCCCCAGGCTGTGGCTAAGCCATGTCTCCGCAGTATCCTTTCTTTCAGGAGTGCTAGTTCTGCAAGGTTCGCAGGAGAGCTTCTGTAAAGTTTGGAAGGTAGGAGACGAGATACTGGCAGAAGTAAAGCTGTGAGTACCGGGCGTGGGTCATGCTTCGGTAGCTCAGATGGTAGAGCACTTGCCCGAGAAAGGCAAAGGTCCCGAGTTCGAGTCTCGGTCGGGCACACAGTTTTAATCTGCCAGGAAGTTTCAGAACCTGGATTCATCCGAAAAAATGACGTTTTGCCATTCGTGCACCCAGGTTCGTCGTTCAGTACACCATCGCAGGCGCTCCTTTCTGTGATGCAGCGTCGAGGGTAGCCACAGCCATGTTCTCCGAGCTGATAGTCCATGCTGCTGCAAACGTCGTCAAACTAGTCGTGAAGATGGTTGTTGTCTTGCAAACGTTCCCATCTGTTGACTCAGGGATCGAGACGTGGCTGCACGATCCGTTACAGCCATGCGGATAAGATGCCTGTCATCTCGACTGCTAGTGATACGAGGCTGTTGGGATCCAGCACGGCGTTCCGTATTACTTTCCTGGACCCTCCGATTCCATATTCTGCTAACAGTCATTGGATCTCGACCAACGCGAGCAGCAATGTCGCGATACGGTAAACCGCAATCGCGATAGGCTACAATCCGACCTTTATCAAAGTCGGAAACGTGATAGTACGCATTTCTCCTCCTTACACTAGGCATCACAACAACGTTGCACCAGACAACGCTGGTCAACTGGTGCTTTGTGTATGAGAAATCGGTTGGAAACATTCCTATTGTCGCACATTGTAGGTGTCGCCCCGGCGCCAACTTTGTGTGAATGCTCTGAGAAGCTAATCATTTGCATATCACAGCATCCTGACGGTCAAATTTCGCGTTGTAGCACGTCATCTTCGTGGTGTAGCAATTTTAATGGCCAGTAGTGTATGTAGCACAGAGTGGTTATAATTAAAGTTGCACTTTCAAACCGCTGTAGAATTAACACCACTGGTCAGAATAACGTCAAATCGCAACGGAATATTATGGGAGAAGGGGGAAAAAGTACGGCAGAAGAAAAATAAGTAGTTACAAAACGTAGCAATAGATGTTGCTTTAAGCATCATAATTTAATAGTGGCCGATTACAAGTGACAAATTAATCATACAACAATGCCTAAGGTGAACATTTGACTTTGAACTGTACTACTCAGTGCGCACGGGGCCACAGGTGTGATACTGTTAGTTAAGTAAGCCCATCCACCACGGCAAGGTGGTATAACATCGGATGCGAAAAATCGGCTTTTAATAGTCCTGAGGCCAAAAATACCATGAAAAGCATGAGTCAAAATCAAATCGGATTATTAATTTCCGTGTGACTGGCGCAAAACATGTTCAGTATGCTGTCCACCGTTTTCTGCAACAAGTTGAAATCGAGAAACAGCATGTTTCGCCACTGATCGAAGTGTTTCTGGGGTCACGTTCAGAATGTGTTGCGCAATGCATGCCTTCAAATGGTTCATATGGCTCTGACCACTGTGGGACTTAACATCGGAGGTCATCAGTCCCCTAGAACTACTTAACCCTAACTAACCTAAGGACATCACACACATCCATGCCCGAGGCAGGACTCGAACCTGCGACCGTTGCAGTGGCGCGGTTCCGGACTGAAGCGCCTAGAACCGCTCGGCCACCGCGGCCGGCTGCGTGCCTTCAATGCAGTTAAGTTTGCAATCGGAACACTGACCACAACATCTTTCAGATAGTCACAGCCAGAAGTCACACGGATTAAGATCAGGTGATCGGGACGGCCAGGCTGTAGGGAAATGGCGGCTGATAATTCCGAAATGGCGTTCCAGCAGCTGCTTAACTGGATTTACAATGTGTGGAGGTGCGCCATCTTGTATAAAAATGATCCCATCCACACATCTACGCTGTTGGAGAACTGGAATGACGTGTTTGTGCAAAAGACACTCCTGGCGCTTACCGGTGACGGTATAGGTAACAGGACCGGAAGCACCTGTCTCTTCGAAAAAATATGGCCCTGTGATAAATGATGCCGTAGACCCGCCCCACACATTGACCTTTTCTGGATGAATTGGTACGGGTTGATTTGCGTGTGGATTTTCCGTTTCCCATATTCGACAATTATGTGCATTGAGACATCGTGGCAGATGGAAGTGGGCTTCATCTGTCCACAAAAATCTTCCACGTCCAGTCATTGTCCACTTGCATGCGAGTAAAAAATTCTAAAGCGAAGGTCTCTCTTGCTGGCAGGTCAAAAAGAAACATCTCATGCACATGGGTAATTTTGAGTGGGTAGCAAAGAAGGATGTTTCGTAGGATTTTACGCACCTTGCTCACGGGTATGTCCAATGTTCAGTCAATTCTCCGTGCACTACACATTTGCACACTACCACTCGTCTCCTCATGCACTGCTGTGGACACTGCTTCCACTGACGTCGAATCAATTCGTTTCCTTCTTCTACCAAGTTGCACACCAAAAGAACCCGTCTTTACGAATTTCCGAATCATTTTCTCCAGACCCATGGCAGTCATCGGACCAACGCCTTTTTCCAAACCCTACAGTGTCTGGAACTTCTGCAGTGCGACTTGTGCACAGTCATCATTCTTTTAATACAGATTTACAAAAAGAGCGCGATCCTGCATTGAGACAGACATGGTGAACGTCGCAGACGCGAAAGGAGGGAAAGCCGTGTTCCCGGCTTGTTTATACCAACTTCAATGGGTCGTGCGCATGAGAGGCGTTTTCATTTACGTATTATGACACATACAGCGCCATCTATTGATCAATTTTCACACTATTTTTTCTTTACCACACGGTTTCCCCCTTCTCCGACAATATTCCGTTGCAATTTGACGTCATTCTAACCGGTGGTGTTATTTCTACAGCGTTTTGAAAGTTTAACTTTAATTATAAACACCCTGTATTTAATTTGTAACGTTTTGCACCATTCACATTCTACTCTCGGAAAAAGTTCTGAAAAATTAATTTAAAAAAAATTAAAAAATCTCAACGTATACGAGAGTTTGGAGAATAGTTGCTAAAATCTAATTAGCGTCCATCTTGGTTACTGTGTGGTTCACGGAGTGAAAAGCCTTGTTTGTATCAAACGACAACTCAAATCTACACCTAGCGCCTGATTTCGACGCTAACCAAAGGTATGAAACTTTATTTATTTGCAATAACGATATGCAGGATGGTTAAAATGAAACTGGCCTGGAAAACATTTCATGCCTTTTAAGATAAGCAACCCAATTTACATCACCTACTCCCAAGGTGGATGATATACGCTGGGTTGTCTATCTTAAGGTGCATTAAATATTTTCCGGGCCAGCTTTACTTCTCCTACTATCTATAAAATTCCTGACAGGCTTCTTTCATTCCGTTAGCAATGATTACAAGATGAGCAGTTCAAGAAAACTGACCGTATTCCGAAGGTAGGTCTTGTATGACTTGGTTATAGCTTCAGTTGGCAGGTGCTTTCCTCTAGAGTATATTTGCGTGGATTGAATTGAAGCTAAAACTTTTTAGATTTCTCTGAAATAGGGGTATCTTAACCCCACTGTAGGATTTGTGACTTAAGTCGTAAATGAATATGTTTGGGAAGTTTTAGAATTGTGCATATTTTTACTTAACTCCCTTCCCACTTCCACAAACACAGTAGGTCTGGTAGCCGCGCATCAGTCTCACGGCGTTCTATTCGATATAGTAATATGTGGTTGAAACTACTAAAGGTGTTAGAAGAGCTTCCTGCCTTACACAAGGGGTATCTCCAGCCCCATAGTATTCTTTTAGGGGACGCAGGTTTCGTCGTGACTTTGCTCTAGGTTTAGACACCCACTTATATCAGGGTTAAACGGTAATTAATGCATCCACGCGCTGTATTCATTATGAAGTTGCAGTACTGTCACGCAGCGGTCTTCTACACGTTTCGTGGGGTTTCTGCTGGAGTCTCAAGATAGCCGCGAACTATTGCTTTGTTTACTTACGTAGTTGTTGTGGACGAAATGGAACCGTGTAAGTAGAGCCGGCCACTGCGTCTGCATCAATGTGCTGCCATCGAGTTCCTAGCAGCACAAGGTGCAGCTCCTGTTGAAATTCACCGACGAATAAAAGCAGTTTATGATAATAGCTGTGTGGATATAGGCGATGCGCGAAGCTGGGTAAACAGATCAAAAGCTGGAAGACTTCAGACAATGGAATTGTGTTACCAGCAAAGAGTTGGGCGACCAATCTCGGCAACCAGTGACCTACCCATAACAATTATCTAACTCGTTATATAGAGACTCTAAGCTATAAACGACCACCTCATGAGAATTCGAGGGCGGGGGGAGGGGGGAAGAGAATACTTTGTTGCAGCTACACAACTCGCCCACACATTTCACGCACTAGCATGGAGGAGCATAGGAGACTAAAACTCACAACAGTGCTGCATCTGCAATGCATATTTGACGCTCTGTGATATTCACCTGTTCTCTAAAATGAATGGCTGTTCGTGGGCGTTAATGAAGACGACGTCAGCGGGTTGAAGAAACAGAAGGTGCAGTTCTTCCGTGTTAGCTTCATGAAACTTCTTTATCGTGTATCCAACAACCTGGCGACTGTGTTGAAAAATCGAGCTATTCACTAAAGTGAAAATTGTAAGTAAATTTTCACTGTTTCTCTTACTGAAATCTTCGCATCAAGTCAGGCGTATCGTTCATAACTGAATTACTTATCAGTCATCCTTCGTATTATATTTAAAACCAAGAAAGAAGTTAATCCATCAGTGTTGACTTCTCTTACAGATATTTATACTAGAAGGTCCAAGTATCTTCCGAAGTTCCACCACTGCGTTCGTGCAACGTTGGAACAGCAAACGGTAGTGCTACTTCAATGGAATTCAAAGGACGTCATTTTCACCATGCTCTTAATTTGCATTAGTGTCTTATTATTTTTTAAACCAACAGCCTGGTGCAAGTGATGTCGTTCTTTGAATTTATTGATGCTGTGATCCAGCCAGAAGTCGTCGACTTCATCCCAAGTATAAAATGTTATTAGCAGAAGCCTCTTGGAAATATTGATGCCTGGGATGTTTTGACGCAGCCATGAGTCATGAAATATTCACGGCCTATTTGCCGAAAACGGTATGCCCGTTAATCAATAACACGAGCATTGGCTGCAATAAACTTTATAGTTGGAGGTGGTGTGCTCGCAATTTCTCATTGACAGTAACATTGAAAATACGATCAAATTTCATCGAAGTGTCTGATAATTTGAGATTCGTTCCGTTATACAGTATACTGTTCAAGGAAAGGACGGTTACAGCGGACGACCTAATGGACGATGCCGATTCATCAAAAAAATTTTAAATGCAGAGTATATAACAATACGCTTCAGAAACTTTATGGATTTATTCTTGACGTTACGAAACGTTCATATCAACGTGGTTTTGAGAAGCTTTCGTTATGGGGAATGAAAGAAGTTCCTCGTAGTCACAACTGATTGTGTAATTAACCTCAGAAGTGCTCGTTCACTCGCCTTCTTATTTGCAGTTGGTCGTGGCATTTGTTTTATGTCGTGTTGTTAGCATTTGCTCTACTTTAGAATAAGTTCTATAGTAACACATCACAACGATGTAATCAGTCTCTGAAATGACGGATATGCACTACATGTACGGCCTAGTAGATGGGAACGCGAACGCAGAACGTCACCTTTATAGTGGGCGTTATACTGAGAAGTAGCTACCTTACACAAGAACGACTGTACGACTAAATCAGCGCTCCAAGAGACAGAGAGATGCAGATATTGGGAGACCTTGCGGTGTACGAATGCATGAACCTGAAGAGCAGGATCTTTGTACTGTGTAAGAAACTCCATCAACTAGTGCAAGGAGAACTGCGAGAAGGGAAGGCGCTAATCTCGTGACGATTTGGAACATTCTGCATGAAAATCGTCTGTGTCCATATCACCTTCAATGGGTGCAAGGATTAAATGAAGCAGACTTTCAGCAAAGAATAACTTTCTATCAACGCGTGTTATGGCAGTCGCCTCTGTTTCTGCGGTTCTTAGCATGTGATATTCCCTGATAAGGCTGGCTTTTCAAGTGAAGAGATCTTCAGTCATCATAACAATCAGATGTGGGTGTATATAAATCTTATGAAGTGTGACAAGACAGACATCAACTGAGTTCAGACTCAGTGTGTGGGGTGATATGATTCTTGACCATCTCATTGGCTCCTACTTCTTTCCACAACATCTTACTTGACGAACATATCTGCAGTTTCTAAGACCCGAGATGTTCTCATGATGCTCCACCTCACTTTACACGAATAGTTTCCGAACAGATGGACGGGTCAAGGGTGACCCACTGCATGGTCTGTCCGATAGCAAGGTTCGAGTCCAGTGGACTTTTTCCTTTGAGTACATTTAAAATCCTTAGTGTATTCAACTCCGATACACAGTGTCGATGTTCTGAGGGACTTGACCAAATATGGCACACATGAGGAATTTACCCCAGTGTACAGCAAAGTATGGAATGCAGGCCCAGGGTATGCATGGAAGTAGGAAGTGGTCATTGCAAGCAGTTCCTGTAAATTTGTTTGGTAAATGCATCATTTTTGAGCCATGAATAATAAAACCTTCCATATTGTATTTGTGAAATGTATCATGTGTCATTAATAGTCCTAACATTCATACCTCCTTAACGAAGGGTTTTTGGGCACATATTAACATGAACTTTTTGAATGTTTATTTACGCTATTTTATATTTTTAACGACACGATCACACGATCGTTTCACAATGCCATAGCCGGTTTCGAGCAGAAAGAGGTCATCCTCAAACTAAAAGCATATAAAGTGTTGCTGGCAACCCAAAGGAAAAAGCTTGTAGCATATGACATTAGTTTGAAGATGTTCTTTCCTGCTCTGAACTGAATATGGCATTGTGAAATGCTCCTATGGTTGTGTCGTGAAAAATTTAGTGAATAAAAGATTATACAAACCTGCCTAGCTCACTGAAGTACAAAAGGATGGAAAAATATTATAAGGCGACTAACGTGTTTAATTTCCTTTCCATTGTTCATCGTATCAGTCGTTTCCTGTCTGTTCCGCAGTGGTTTATTTGTTTATGTATATTTATTTATTTATTTATTTGAGTCATGAGTCTTCTGACTGGTTACATGCGGGCGAATTCCTTTCCAGTGCCAATCTCAACTCAGAGTGTAACTAGCACCTTACATCCTCAATTATCTGCTGGATGTTTTTCAATCTATGTCTTCCCTTACAGTTTTTACCCTCTACAGCTACCTCTAGTACGATGGACGTTATTCACTGATGTCTTAATACAGGTCGTATCATCCTGCCCCTTCTTGTTGTCAGTGTCCAGTTCTGCGGAGAACCTCCTCATTCCTTATCTTATCAGTCCACCTGACTTTCAGCATTCTTTTGTAGCACTGCCCATCATTCACTAACGTACAATGCTGTGCTCCAGACGCATGTTTTCAGAAATTTCTTCCTCAAGTTAAGGCCAGTAGGGTTCTCTTGGACAGGAATGCGCTCTTTTTCTGTGCTACTGTTCTTTTTACATCCTCCTTGCTTCTTCCGGCATGGGTTATTTTGCTTCGTGATCCCCAACTTTGATCTTAAGTTTCTAGCTATTCTCATTTCTGCTGCTTTTCATTGCTTTTTTTTCGCTTTGTTTTCAATCCATATTCTATACTCATTAAACTGTTCGTTCCATTCAACAGATCCTCTAATTCACCTCCACTTTTACTTAGGATAGCAATATCATCAGCGTGACTTATTATTGATATCCTTTCACCCAGATTTTTATCCCATCCTTGAACTTTTCTTTTATTTCAGTCAAAATGTTAATGGTACTTTCTCTCCTGTTTCAGACTAAGCAGTAGGCGGCATCATCTCCCTCGTACTTGGTAAGTTGAAAGTAACTGAACGACCTTGTCATTACGCGCGTGTCGGCATTCCAGTATGAAACGCTTTAGAAGCAAAATGAATGCCGAAGACATTAGAAAAACAAAATATCTCAAGCAATTTCAGAAGTTCTAACGTTATCACGTTCAGTCGTTTAAATTTTTCTATTACTATTGTCCTCATCCTCCTTAACGAAAGAAAAACGGGTGAGAAAAAAAATAAAATTCACTCGTAATTAGTGCGGTCTAGGCGCTGCAGTCATGGACTGTGCGGCTGGTCCCGGCGGAGGTTCGAGTCCTCCCTCGGGCATGGGCGTGTGTGTTTGTCCATAGGATAATTTGGGTTAAGTAGTGTGTAAGCTTAGGGACTGATGACCTTATCAATTAAGTCCTATAAGATTTCACACATTTTTCGTAATTAGTTTTTAAATTAACAAAAGCAAATTGTGTTTCCCGGGAAAGAAGTCTTTTCTCGTGGAATTTAAAATAAATTTTGCATTATACTGACAGATGCTAATATTTGACAATAAGCCTCAAAGGGCCACGTTTCAAACTGAGAAACCAAGTCTTATGCTTAGTGCCGTGACTTACAAGCCCATCCGCGTACGTAATTACGAACGTAGGTGCACAGCTCAAAATTTTCTATAATTTTGTGACATTCCGGTCGTTCAAATAGTAATTAGTATTGGTAATTATATTACATATAACATAAGCAAATTTAATTGTAGCTCCCTTTAGAGAATGGACTGACTCTGATTGGTTTCGAAATACTTAACATTTCGTCAGATGTAATGAATGTCTTTATATCAATAAATCATATCAACTGAAACATCAAGTCTATATCAGATACCGAGCATCTGTGTGAAAATTACTTAAAACAGCGTGAACACTGACTACAGAACCTAGCTTTCCTTAAAATGCAAACGAAATTGTGAGCTCATTCAGTACTATGTGCTCTGTAATAAACACTCAAATACCATTAATTTTCCTCGGATTCGCCTCGATTCTTTTAAGTTGTTCGTAGTGTGCGCAGTTCTTTTAGTTTCACAATGACGCTTTTTGCGCTTCCATAAGACTGAGGGATATGTTAATGACCGGCTTCCGTATTTACTACTATCTTCTGGACTCAGTAAAATTATTTATAAGAGTTATTTGTTGAAATTTGAATATGAAGCATTGTAAATGGGAACGACACAGTTAAAATTCATGTCCCTTCTACTATCCTTATCGCCCCCACGTAGCGCAGCTACTCCACACATAATACGTCTGCAAACTCTACCCATTTACGTCACAAGGAGCACCTGCGATCTCTTCGACAACGCGCGCAGCACAGTTTCTAACATTTTTAAGCTAAAGTCAGTCTGTTGAGTTGGAAAATGTAAAATCAGAACACACATTGTAAATTAGGCGATATGCCAACTGGGGACTCTGCAGCCAACTCCTGCAGTCACAGTGTTGGAGGAATAAGAGTTAAAGCAGAAAAGAGTTGTATAGACTAGAAAGTAACTGTATGCCTTCAACAAAAACTCTGTTGAACATGAGACTAATTCTACATTAAAAACAATATTGTAAGTCGGGCACTGATGCCATCAGTGTTTCCCTCTGCCCCAATAGGCCACTTTATCTACTACGGAGCCGGCTGGTGCGGCCGAGCGATTCTAGGCGCTTCAGTCTGGACCCGCGAGACCGCTACAGTCGCAGGTTCGAGTCCTGCTTCGGGCATGGATGTGTGTGATGTCCTTGGGTTAGTTAGGATTAAGTAGTTCTAAGTCTAGGGGACTGATGACCTCAGATGTTAACTCCCATAGTGTTTAGAGCCATTTGAAGTGATGAAATAAAATTTGTGCCAAGTTTGTGTTATGGAGGGATTTCGCCTAGGGTGTTACGTGAAGCTGTGTTAGCTACAATGCTAGCTTAGTGTCGTGGATAGCACATCTGCCTAATAAGCAGCCGGCACGGTAGCTCAGCGTGTTCGGTCAGAGAACCGGTTGGCCTCTGTAATAAAAAACTGAGTGGAAGGATCGAATGCAAAAAAAAAAGCAGCAGACCCTGGTTCATTTCCCGGCCTTGGCACAAATTTTAATTAATTACTTAGCTTCTATCCTTACTGAATATAAAGTTGAGATTGAATATGTCTCCAGAAAAATGTAATCAGATTAGCTTAAATATTTATATTTTTCAGATATGCTTTTCTTGCTATTGCCACTCTGCATTTCATATCCTCTCTACTTTCGCCTTCACCAGTTTTCTGCTGCCCAAATAACAAAACTTTTCTTCTGCTATTAGTGTCTCATTTCCAAATCTAATTCACTCAGCACAGCCTGATTTAATTCCACTACATTTCGTTACTCTATTTATACTTGTAATGATATTAATCTTATTACCTCTTTTCAAGATTCTATCCATTAGCTTCAGTTGATCTTGCAAGTCCTATAAAGTATCTGAGAGAATTTCAGTGTCAACGGCAATCCTTAAATTTTTAATTTCTTCTACCCGAATTTAATTCATTTTCCACATTTCGCCTTCTTTTCATTTACTGCCTGCTCTACGACAAGACTTCACACTGATCTCCTGCCTCCCGTTCATTTCCCTCGCCTGTTACAACTGCTGTACAAGTAGCAGGTGGGTAGTTCACTGTGAGCCTGGAGAACAGGCGCTCAGTGAAGGTGTAATAGGCAGACACCTGTTGCCGTGACGGATGCTCGGCGAGGCGCGGCAGGAGAGGGGGCGTGTCAGATGGGTCGGCCACGCCCCCTGCTGATGGAAACGGCCGGAGAGCAGGGCACGATCGACGACCACCACCTGACAAGGCTTCCGCGCGTTAATCCGCACCTGCGGGGCGGGTAATGATACGGCGAGGTTGGGAGCAGCTGCTGCAGCTGCAGCTGCTGCAGCTGCAGCTGCTGCAGCTGCAGCTGCGCGTAGAGACCTCCCAACGACATCCGGAGCGTGACTAAGCGCTTAGGGCAACGTCGCGTCAGAAATCTCCTGGTCGGAGGTTAAGAAGTGCGGAAATGCTGTTGGGAGCAGTCATAGACGTAACGTCGTATCAGCGAGCGACTTTGGCCTCGCTTCTGTCGTAAATTAACAAAAGTATGTCGACAACACTGAAATGTCTTACTATTACTCTGGCTCACGATAAACACTTTGCAGCGTATGCATCAGCTGTGAAATATGTAAGAACTATGTTCACCACTTAATACCAACTCAAAATTTTTTGTTGTTATCATTGATCAACATGTTTAGAAAATCAGTGGAGAAATGTGAGATATGGGATATTGAGATGAACTAAAAAATTGCTGGGGACGAAAGGATATGATTTAAAACTCTCACCTGAGTACTTCTGCGTCACACTGGCAGCGATTGGAACTGCTTATCAAGGCACGCGGTTACATTCAATATTACGGAATGAGGGTATCTCCAATATTACAAAGAATCAACTGTACAAGATTTTCTTGGAAACCACTGTGTTATATGGGACAGAAGTGTAGACAGTGACTAAGAAACTGAAAAAAAGACACCAAGCAGTGGAAATTATGTATTGAGAAAGGTGTTACGAACCACAATAACAGGCTGGGTAAATAATGGAGTAACTAAGCGAATGGTAGAAATAGATTAAATACAGGTGCAGGGTATAGAAAGGAAAGACGTAGAACTGTGTGGCCTTGTGTTACGTGTGCGTGGTAATAGATTACCACAGAAATGTGGACTTGGAGGCCTCAAGGAAGACACACTCTTTATTACACAGAAAATATAGGTAAATTGTAATTACTTGATAGTTCACATTTCCAGTCAGCGCCGGCTCGTCCTAAATCGTAGAAAACACCAAGTGGAAACTTCAGATCATCCAGGGTCAAGGAAATCTGTCAATAATCGTAGAACAGTAATGCAAAACATAGTAAAGTTGAAATCAGTTAACAGCCATTTCCCGAAAGTTCGGTTCAGGGAGGTAGACCCTTCAGCACAGCGCGACTCGAAGCATCTTGCAGAGACCTGTCCCGCAGGCGTCTCTTACCACTTGTCAGAAGAGTCTTTGATAGTGGACATACCTCTATGTGGGGTGACAGAGATACTGAAAATGCTGTAGATATAAGGGTAACTGATTGTCAATTCAAAAGATCTGAAAAGTGCTTTAACATCTGAAAATTTTATATTCTCTTTTTCTCTGTCAGGCACTGGACGGATTAAACAAAAGGTTGCGAAGATTACAAATCGTCTTTGATTTAACTAAGGTGTTTGATTATGTTAATCACATTGTGCAGGAGTTAGACCATTATGGAAGTAGACGAGTAACCCATAATTGGTTCCTCCCATATGTTAAGAACGGACAGCAAAACGTCATTCTCCACATTAATGAGACTGGCCGAGAGGGAGGCGGGGGGGGGGGGGGCGAGATGCCTTAGGGGTCAGTGCTGACACCTCTGATGATATGACAGGTGATTCTAAAATATTTCTGTTTGCTGGTGACACAGGATTGATAGTGAAGGATATAGAGTGCAACAAAGGCAATGTATAAAACAGTGCAGGTTAACACTTTAGTTCATGGCTTGTAGAGAATACGTTTCTTGCTAAATCACACTAAGACTCAGTTTTTACAATTTGTGCGGATTACAGAAAATGGGCGTTTGATTAGAGAGTCTGCTCAGTCCAAATTCCTAGGTGTTAAGCTAGATCGCAAGCTGTCATGAAAGGCCTATTTTGAGGATCTTGCTGAATGCTACAATATTTACCATCAGAAAAGTATCTGCGAAAAGTGTTACTAATCCAGCAGAAAAATTTGTGGCCGTTCTACTTGTCACGGAGAATTTCAACTCTAAAGTTTTTTGTATATAAACTGAAGGTGTAGGGTGGAGGGGGGGGGGGAAATAAAGGAGAGGAAGGGAAAGAACTATTGATATCAGCTGCATCGGGATTTGATGCGGGATCAGCGGCGACTAGTGAAAATTTATGCCAGACTAGGACTCGAACCCAGGATCTGCCGCTTACTAGGCAGTTGAGGTAACTACTCCACCACCCAGGCACAGTGTTTATCACAATTTCGCGGACTATAGCTTCCCGGCCGACTCACATGCAATCTTGCGCCACCTCTCTGCAGTCCCCAGCCATGTACTCCATGCTCGCTAATTTTATACTACTGGCCATTAAAATTTCTACACCACGAAGACGACTTGCTACAGACGCGAAATTTAACCGAACGGAAGAAGATGCTGCGATATGCAAATGATTAGCTTTTCAGAGCATTCACACAAGGTTGGAGCCGGTGGCAACACATTCAACGTGCTGACATGAGAAAGGTTTCCAACCGATTTCTCATACACAAACAGCAGTTGACCGGCGTTGCCTGGTGAAACGTTGTTGTGATGCCTCGTGTAAGGAGGAGAAATGCGTACCATCACGCTTCCCACTTTGATAAAGGTCGGATTGTGGTCTATCGCGATTGCGGTTTGTCGTATCGCGACGTTGCTGCTCGCGTTGGTCGAGATATAATGACTGTTAGCAGAATATGGAATCGGTGGGTTCAGGGGGGGTAATAGGGAACGCCGAGCTGGATCCCAACGGCCTCGTATCACTAGCAGTCGAGATGACAGGCATCTTATTCGCATGGCTGTAACGGATCGTGCAGCCACGTCTCAATCCCTGAGTCAACAGATGGGGACGTTTGCAAGACAACAACCATCTGCACGAACAGTTCGACGACGTTTGCAGCAGCATGGACCATCAGCTCGGAGACCATGGCTGCGGTTACCCTTGACGCTGCATCACAGATAGGAGCACCTGCGATGGTGTACTCAACGATGAACCTGGGTACACGAATGGCAAAACGTCATTTTTTCGGATGAATCCAAGTTCTGTTTACAGCATCATGATGGTCGCATCCGTGTTTGGCGACATCGCGGTGAACGCATACTGGAAGCGTGTATTCGTCATCGCCATATTGGCGTATCACCCGGCGTTGAGGTATGGGGTGCCATTGGTTACACGTCTCGGTCACCTCTTGTTCCCACTGACGTCACTTTGAACAGTGGATGTTACATTTCAGATGTGTTACGACCCGTGGCTCTACCCCTGCGAAACTCTACATTTCAGCAGGATAATGCACGACCGCATGTTGCAGGTCCTGTACGGGCCTTTCTGGATACAGAAAATGTTAGACTGCTGCCCTGGCAACACATTCTCCAGATCTCTCACCAATTGAAAACGTCTGGTCAATGGTGGCCGAGCAACTGGCTCGTCACAATACGCCAGTTACTACTCTTGATGAACTGTGGTATCGTGTTGAAGCTGCATGGGCAGCTGTACCTGTACACGCCATCCAAGCTCTGTTTGACTCAATGCCCAGGCGTGTCAAGGCCGTTATTACAGCCAGAGGTGGTTGTTCTGGTTACTGATTTCTCAGGATCTATGCACCCAAATTGCGTGAAAATTAAATCACATGTCAGTTCTAGTATAATATATTTGTCCAATGAATACCCGTGTATCATCTGCATTTCTTCTTGGTGTAGCAATTTTAATAGCCAGTAGTGTAGATTCCCGATGGAAGTCGAAGAAAATGTGTATCCGCACTGAAGAGTGTGGATTCATTGCCAATCGAGTCGAATTAGTTGCATGAATGAGTGGCGTCTGTTCTTTCGGTCATGCCATAAAAAAGTATTTGGAAGCATGTGTAGAAAAAATAAACCAACCTAGGCTCATAAAACAAAAATAATAAAGTATATTTATACGATAAAACGCTTATGTCTGTGAAAATGCCCAGGTGGCTTTTCAGGAGCTTCTCTGCCGGATTTTGATGTATCGAACACAGTTGAGATTTTAATGGAGGTGAGAGAGAGAGAGAGAGAGAGAGAGAGAGAGAGAGAGAGAGAGAGATTAATGGTTTAGCCCCGCATACGCAAGCAGTGCTCAGTGTAGCAGAGTCCCCACATACAGACGATTTCACGGAGCTTACTAGCATATAATGGAACTTGTCGCTGGCAGAGGCGGCTGCCTCGCTAGAAACTGGCGGAACGGAAACGCGTGTCGCAAGACCACAGCCGTGGCCGCCTGCCGGCCGGATTGGCACCCGCAGCTGGCGGTCGCGGGTTCGACGCGCTTTCCCGCCTGCGCGTTTCCCGCGTCACAGGCGGATTACGGCGGGCGAGGTTAGTGGAGCGGAAAAGCGGACCGCGTTGGCTGCAGTCAGCTTTTGATACGGTCTCCGTCCGCAAACGGCAGCTGTCCACATCAGTTGTCGCCGGCCATCCTGTGAGTACCTTCGCGATCAGTGGGGATGGAAGCACCGTAATGGGCGTATTTCTTACAACCATATTTGGCGCATTACGAACTAAAAGTCTCATTGGAAAGCCATATGTTTGCTGTACACTTCACCATACACTTAGTCAATCATATCTGAACTTCAGGGAAAAAAAATCGCAACACCAAGAAGAATGTCAGGTCTTAAATGGCTACACAGGATAATTGAAATGGCGTGGGAGTCGGGACAGGTTCCATCAGACTGGACGAAAGCAGCAATCACACCAATCTTTAAATATGGAAACAGAAAAGATTGTAACAACTACAGAGGTATCTCTTTAATCAGCGTTGTGGGTAAAATCTTCGCAGGTATTGTTGAAAGGAAAGTGCGAGTATTAGTTGAGGACCAACTGGATGAAAATCAGTGTGGGTTTAGGCCTCTTAGAGGTTGTCAGGACCAGATCTTTAGCTTACGGCAAATAATGGAGAAGTGTTGTGAGTGGAACAGGGAATTGTATCTATGCTTTATAGATCAAGAAAAGGCATATGACCGGGTTCCTAGGAGGAAGTTATTGTCTGTTCTACAAGATTATGGAATAGGAGGCAAACTTTTGCAAGCAATTAAAGGTCTTTACATGGATAGTCAGGCAGCAGTTAGAGTTGACGGTAAATTGAGTTCATGGTTCAGAGTAGTTTCAGGGGTAAGACAAGGCTGCAACCTGTCTCCATTGTTGTTCATATTATTTATGGATCATATGTTGAAAACAATAGACTGGCTGGGTGAGATTAAGATATGTGAACACAAAATAAGCAGTCTTGCATATGCGGATGACTTAGTTGTGATGGCAGATTCTATTGAAAGCTTGCAATGTAATATTTCAGAGCTAGATTAGAAATGTAAGGACTATGGTATGAAGATTAGCATCTCTAAAACAAAAGTAATGTCAGTGGGAAAGAGATATAAACGGATTGAGTGCCAAATAGGAGGAACAAAGTTAGAACAGGTGGACGGTTTCAAGTACTTAGGATGCATATTCTCAAAGGATGGCAACATAGTGGAAAGAACTGGAAGCGAGATGTAGCAAAGCTAATGCAGTGAGCGCTCAGCTACGATCTACTCTCTTCTGCAAGAAGGAAGTCAGTACCAAGACTAAGCTATCTGTGCACCGTTCAATCTTTCGACCAACTTTGTTGTATGGGAGCGAAAGCTAGGTGGATTCAGGTTACCTTATCAATAAGGTTGAGGTTACGGATATGAAAGTAGCTAGGATGATTGCAGGTACTAGTAGATGAGAACAATGGCAGGAGGATGTGCACAATGAGGAAATCAAAAAAAAAAAAAAAAACTGGGTATGAACTCTATAGATGTAGTAGTCAGGACGAACAGACTTAGATGGTGGGGTCATGTTACACGCATGGGAGAAGCAAGGTTACCCAAGAGACTCTTGGGTCCAGTAGTAGAGGGTAGGAGGAGTCGGGATACACCAAGGAGAAGGTACCTGGATTCGGTTAAGAACGATTTTGAAGTAATAGGCTTAACATCATAAAAGGCACCAATGTTAGCACTGGATAGGGGATCGTGGAGGAATTTTATAAGGGGGACTATGCTCCAGACTGAACGCTGAAAGGCATAATCAGTCTTAAATGATGATGATGATGATGATGATGATGATGGTGATGATGACGACCACAAAACGAAAGTTGGTAGGTAAGCTTCTACATCTGAAAGATGATATCCGTTCAATTTTCGCGATAGTCGCATTAGAGGATGCAAACGATGTTTGCTGTAAATACACGGTGTAACCGTCGTTAGTAACCGTGGTGAGTTAACATTAGTCAATAATGCCTTTAAGGCGACGAAGACTCTACTATTAACAACTCACTGTGTTTGAACGAGGTCATGTAATAGGGCTACGAGAAGCTGGATCCTGCGATATTCTAGAGAGACTTGGCAGGAATGTAGCCACTGTACACGATTGTTGGCAGTGGTGGTCGCGAGAAGACGGGGCTCCGGATGGAAAGGTGGCGCAACCGAGAGGGAAGACCATCGTGCTCGACTTATGGCACTGGCGCATCAGTCTATATTCGCAGCAGCAATTTGAGCAGCAGTTGGTATCACAAGGATGCAACGAACTGTTAAAAGTCGCTTACTACAAGAAAAGCCCATACGCGCCCTGTAGCGACCATCTGCAACGTCAATTGAGTCAAGCGAGAGCTTATCGGAGGGCAGGGTTAAGGTCTGTTGTGTTTTCTGATGGAAGCTGGGTCTACCGCAGTGCCTGTGGTTTTTGGTGTTTTAATTTTTTTTCCGTCAGTGTATTATTCCTCAGGTCAACATCCTTTTTCCTAAAATCTTGTAGATGGCTGCACATTCAGAGACCGTGTATAGTTACAATTGAAAGAAAATCAGCCCTCGGTCACTATTTTTAACAAATTAAACTGGTTTCGACACTGCTAGCAGTTTCTTCCTCAGAATTTAAAACAAAGAATGGTCTATATTCTATAACATGGTCACAGAATTATGACTATAAATGTATGATAGAGTATAAGCACGGAAGGCTGGCAGTACTTATATGTCATTTATAAAGTAATAATATGCCAAAAGGGCATTAGTCACAGAGATATTTAAGATAAAGAAAACTGTGATGGCGAGCCACTAAGGGCTGCTCGTTACTTGCGTGATGCAGGTTGCGAAACGGACAGAGGTGCCATGTTCACCTGCCCGCATTTGTTAACACGGGCACCTCAGTCCGTTTCGCAACCTGCACCACGCAAGTAACGAGCAGCCCTTAGTGGCTCGCCATCACAGTTTTCTTTATCTTAAATATCTCTGTGACTAATGCCGTTTTGGCATATTTATTATTTCATAAATGATATATAAGTACTGGGAAGACCATCGTGCGCCCGCATCTCGTGGTCGTGCGGTAGCGTTCTCGCTTCCCACGCCCGGGTTCCCGGGTTCGATTCCCGGCGGGGTCAGGATTTTCTCTGCCTCGTGATGGCTGGGTGTTGTGTGCTGTCCTTAGGTTAGTTAGGTTTAAGTAGTTCTAAGTTCTAGGGGACTGATGACCATAGATGTTAAGTCCCATAGTGCTCAGAGCCATTTGAACCAAGACCATCGTGCTCGGCTTATGGCACTGGCGCATCCGTACTTATACTCTATCATACATATTTGTCATAATACTGTGACCATGTTATAGGATATAGACCACTCTTTGTTTTAAATTCTGAGGAAGACACTCCTAGCAGTGTCGAAACCTGGTTAATTTGTTAAAAATAGTGACCGAGGGCTGATTTTCTTTCAATTGTATCCTTTTTTCTCATCTCATACTAATCGTATAGGGATGAATGACGTAGCGTTACAAAGATTGTTTAACCAACTTTTGACGTTGCAAATCGATTTTGGGATAAAACTTACTATTTGTGGAAAATTGTAACATAAAGGAGACATTTAACTACCATAGGCAAAAAGGGCATCACGGATGCCCAGTTTCATACCTATCATTTTAAGAAGCTAACATTAATGACGCATAAGAGAATCTCTCTTCATATTTTCTTATTAAAAATACTATTTTATTTATTTTAAAGTATTTATTAACTGAATAATTTGTATGCAGCTTTGCTAAAGATTATAACCTCGACCACTCCAGAAGCCCATTCTCTCTGCCCGCGCTAAAAGTTGACTTTTCGAAACGACAAAAATATTTGACACTGTCGTCTTGAATTGTGAGTTACCTATTGCTACTACGACCTAACGTGCATACTGTAACGGAAAATGTTTGTCGAGTTGAAATTATACCTTATGCGGGCCTGCTGACAATCCCCATCTCTGCCAGCCGCAGAAACCACGACAAACATTCCGAATGCAAAACACATTTTTGGATGCATGGACAAGTATGTTCAAGGATGCATCATAAATTCACGTCGTTCGGTTCATTGTTGAAGATATTTTCTCTTCATTTCCACAACTACCTTTATCCCAACGACTACTCTTATTTGAAACTATTATTTAAAGCTATAAAAGTGCGATAGTTCCGCACGGGTCACGTGGTCATTCACTATTCAGTGATACGATGACAAAAGTTTCGTCCATGTATCGCAGCCAATAGCATGAGTAGAACTTAATGAGGAGTGCTCCAAAGGTTGCATGTACGTGAGAAAGTTGGCTACTACCTGAATGAAGAAGGGACTGTATTGCAATTGCGTCCGTTTGCTCATAAAATTTAATAAACCGTCAAATCTAACCGCACCAGATCACAGATAAACAGATGGTTAATCATCTTCTTATTGGTGTGTTGGTGTGGGGTATTTGTGTGAAAGCTATTGTATCTCTGTCCTGTACCGAACCAAGATTTTCGGCGACTGATAGAACGCAAAAGAGCTGGTGTTTTGCCATTTAGCCAAGGCTTTTGACGTTTTAATCCATCGATATATTCGTGCAACAGCTGCGGTGTTTAAATGGAACGGTACACTGTTTTGGCCGAGAGCCGTTGAAAAGAGTAGTAGAGCGATATAGCAATTTCTATGGCTTAAACGGTTCGACCGATCCGTGGAAGCGCTGATATTTTTCTGCGTAAGGGCTGCCAACAATTCCAGCGAATTCCCAGTAGTGTAGGATAGGAACTTGTCACGCCATAGATACTGCGCTCTTTGAGCAGCGAGATACAAATTCGTATGCGTCTATAAACGTAACAACTGGCATTAGGGAGCTGATGCGTCTCTGCTTAACTGCTGTAACCTACATCCATTTCAATCTCTTTACTATAATCAAGCGTTGGCCTCCTTTTACCACAATTCTTATTCGCTCTTTTTCCTCTATCACCGAAATAACCGGCCCTTAATGCCCAGGATAATGGTTGTCACCATATCCCTTCTTTTAGTATCAAATACATTTTTTTCTCATTTCGACAAAGTATGTCTTCATTAGTTTCTTGACCTACTCGTTCAATCTTCAGCATTATTTGATAACAACACCTTTCAAATGCTTTTAATCTATGCAGTTCTTCGTCTATGTTTCACGTGCATGCTGTTCTTTGCATAATTTTGTCGCATTGAATACCCATTCATTCCTCTCCCTCAGTCCACATTCTCTAGCCAAGCGGTTCTAGGCGCGTCAGTCTGGAACCGTGAGACCGCTACGGTCGCAGGTTCGAATCCTGCCTCAGGCATGGATGTGTGTGATGTCGTTAGGTTAGTTAGGTTTAAGTAGTTCTGGGAGACTGATGACCTCAGATGTTAAGTCCCATAGTGCTCAGATCCAATTGAACCACATTCTCTAATTACTTTTTTCTTTTCTTGTTTTTCCTACTATAGAATTTCAGTCCCGTTCAGAATTAAATTCTTGTATCTCTTAACGCTATGGTTATTTTCTTTTATTTCATCCTACATGCCTTTCGGTCTCTTCCTCTCCTTCAGAACTATTTGGCATATATACTTCTACTATAGTGGTTTCTCTTAGTTCCGTGTCTGTCTTGACTTTTATAAAGCATTCACTATGTAGCTCAGAGTACTTGCCCACATTCCTATTTCCTTATTCACTCGTGCATTACTCCTATTTTGTTCTGTGTCGATAAAACAGTACTGTTACGACCAGAAATCCTCTTCTTCCTGCCACCACCCTTCAACAATTCCCACTGTATTTAACTTCATTCTATCTGCACCTCTTTTCAAGCTCCACCCTCTAACTTGTCACGTGAGAACATTCAATACATGTGGAATCTAGTAGAATGCCCAGTTTGGTTTCTCTCATGAGAAATCCATTTGGGTACTTGTGGTTCAGGGATCCGAATGAGAGACAGTTTCATCTCTGGAATATTTTACCCAGGAGAATGCCATCATCATTAAACCTTACAGTAGAGATGCATGTCCGCTGGAAATGTAATTGCCGTATTTTCTCCTTCCATTCAATAACCACGCAATACATCGTAGCTTATCCATTTTAGCTAACGTTGTAAGTCCATATCCGTCAATCATGCAGACTGTTGTGCCCGCACCAAGTGAGGTGTCGCAGTAGTAAGACATAAGAGTCGTATTCTTGAGGATGACGTTTCAGACCCTCGTCCAGCCCTGTGGGAATAGGTTTTGCATGATTTCTGTAAGTTGCTTAAGGCAAATACGAGGATGCTTCCTTTGAAAGGACAAGGTCGACTTCCTTCCACATCCTTCGACCATTCGAGCTTGTGCTCGCCACTAATGACATCGTGTCGACGGGGCATTAAACCTTTATTTCCTTTCTTGTCCCCTACAACTATCGAAAAGGCTGTTCCTGCTCTTCAGGAACTATATGTTAGTCTGCCCTCTCCACCGAAAACCCTCTGGTAAATCTGTGTGTTGAGACGCACAATCCAACCCACCGCGGCAAGGTTTATTGTTCGTGAGGGGGATACGGCAGGCTAGTACAGAAAATATTCTACTTCTTGCGTAGCACGGGAAAAATTGAATTTTGTGCGTTTTGTAGGATTTGCAGCCAGAAGGTCACCTGAGAACATTCAATACATGTGGAATCTCTTACACTGTTCCACGAGATTCACAAAATAAAAAAAAAAACTGAAAGTTACATATGGTTGTCTTAAAAAGACACTGTACTCTGGTAACGAAATTTTATGCGGTCTAATTGACCCACGTCTTCTCTACGGAAACTGTAAACTTCATGAATCATTTTTTGTACCCTGGGATGTATACTTAAATCGTAATTCCAGAATTACCTGAAAAAAAAAAGCATCTCTGGTCGGTAAATATTGATGTCTGAAATGCGTTGTTGCTGTGAAATGTTGAAACTGCTTTACTTATCTTGAAACAGCGTAACGCATTGTGTCACTGCTTGCTGTTGTGTCGCTGTGCAACGCAGCTGCGTGGGATGAGGCAAAGCCGGCACGACAGTTTTGTGTCGCGCAGTAAAGTTCGCTGACAGCGCATATGAGGGCGCCACGCCATGGCAGAGAAAGTGTGGCGGTCTGCGCTCTCGTTTCTGGGGCGCCTGCTACTTAGGCAACACGGCAGTGCAGATCACTGTGCGTGGTGTCCGAGCGGTTCTGTTGTCTGTCATCTTGTGTTCTAGTTGCATCTAAGTTAAATAATATTTAAAATATGATACTTTAAGAGAAACTGATTTATGTCCCCGCTCGAGTAGTATATGCTTGCTCCACCAGAAAAGCATCACAGGTAATTTAAAGGTATCCCATCGAATGTACTTTTGCTCGCCGACATGGATATCATAGTGGCAGCCAAAGAAACTTGTACACCTGCCTAATATTGTGTAGGGCTCCCACTAGCACACAAGTGCCGGAAAACGATGTAGCATGGACTCGACTTCTGTCTGAAGTAGTGCTGGAGGGAACTGACACCGTGAATCCGGCAGGGCTGTCCATAAATCCGTAAGAGTACGAGGGAGTGAAGATCCATTCTGAACAGCACGTTGCAAGGCATCCGAGATATGCTCAATAATGTTCATGTCTGGGGAGTTTGGTGGCCAGCGGAAGTGTTTAAACTCAGAAACGTGTTTCTGGAGCCACTGTGTAGCAATTCTGGACGTGTAGCGTGTCGCATTGTGTTGATGGAATTGTCCAAGTCTGTCAGAACGGACAATGGACGTGAATGGATGCAGGTGATCAGACAGGATGCTTACGTACGTGTCACCTGTCAGTCGGATCTGGACGTATCAGGGATCCCTTAACACTCCAATTGCACACGTCCCGCACCATTACAGAGCCTCCACCAGCTTGAACAGTCCGCTGTTGACATGCAGGGTCCATGGATTCATGAGGTTGTCTCCATACCTATACACGTCCATCCGCTCGATACAGTTTGAAACGAGACTCGTCCGACCAGGCAACATTTCCCTCATCAACAGTCCAATGTCGGTGTTGACGGACCAGGTGAGGTTTAAAGCTTTGTGTCGTTTGGTCATCAAGGGTACACGAGTAAGCCTTCGGCACCGAAAGCTCATATCGATGATGTTTCGTTGAATAGTACGCACGCTGACACTTATTCATGGCCCAGCATTGAAATCTGCAGGAATTTGCGGAAGGGTTGGACTTCTGTCACGTTGAACTATTCTCTTCAGTCGTCGTTGGTGTCATTCTTGCAGCATATTTTTCCTGCCGCAGCGATGTCGTAGATTTGATGTTTTACCGGATTCCTGAAATTCACGGTACACTCGTGAAATGGTCGTACGGGAAAATCCCGACTTCGTCGCTACCTCTGAGATGCTGTGTCCCATCTCTCGTGCACCGTCTATAACACCACGTTCAAATCACTTAAATCTTGATAAACTGCCATTGTAGTACTATTAACCAATCTAACAACTGCGCCAGACACTTGCCTTATTTAGACGTTGCAGACCGGAGCGCCGTATTCTGCCTGTTTACGTATCTCTGTATTTGAATACACATGCCTATACCTGTTTCTTCGGCGGTTCAGTGTATAAAATTGTCCGACGTTTCGACCATTATTGCAAGTGGCCTTCCTCAGGGTTTGTGCTGAGCTGACTGTTGAATGGGAGGGAGCCGGCATCAAGCCAGTATTTCGCAGCAATAACAAAATAAAAGATGATCTAGGCTCAACGAAAGATGCGGTCGACAAGTTAAACACCGCAGGAGTCTACGAAATCGGTTGCGAATTTGGACTGGTGTAAGTAGGCGAGACGGGGCGGCCGACCAGCACACGAATTGCAGAGCACGAGATACATATCCGTCTGGGACAACCCACTAGGCGGAACGCCAGGAGGAGTGTGATAAAGAGATCAGTGAAGACCGCGTACTAGCGAAACAGCCATTTACACTGACGAAGATCAGAGGGGCGATAGAAGTAGCCAGCCGATCCGCAAGCATGAATAGAGAGGACCGGTATAGGCTTCCGGCGTCCTGGTTGCCAGTAATGATACCGCCACGGGAGGACAGACCGCAAAGCAATTCACACAGGCGTGCGGGAGACCGCGGCGGTCGTACGTACACAGACACGAACGCCGCAGCCCGCATCTGGCAACAAATAAACAGCGCTGCCTCACAGCTACCACCTGCTTTTAATTCACTTGTTTCAACTGATGACATGAAATAATGTAAACAGCAATCAAGCACGGCTTTATCCACCAATGACAGGGAGTAATCCACTTCTCTTCCTATGCTCAAGTACCCTATCAAATTACGTAAACGGCTTCTTCCGCTTCTTCGTCAAAGACCCATTCGAGAACCTTATGTCAATATCCTTACCATTGTAAAATCTGCCATTGGTGCAAACCAGCTCCTCGATTGTATGGACATTGTCGTCTGTGGTCGATGTCTATAGCCTTTCTTCTCGAACAGCATCACTCATGTCTGTCTAGCGTTGGTCACCGGTTCACTATGACTGGACATGACATTGCATTTCGTCCGCATTCCGTCAAAATTTCACGGTGGATCTTTTCGCAGTGGAGACTTTTTACCCAGAGGAATCGTACTGTCCTGGGAATTTCAACTTTGGAGTACGTTTCCATTTGCTGCGCCATTTCACTCCCTCATTGCGATGCATCTATTAACTGTACTACAGCAGAACTCTGCAGTAAACTCAGAGCCTTTACTTTCTTTTGACAATGTGCTATTTTTATTGCACAATGGTCTTTGGGACTACGTTTACCCTACTTTCTAAAATCTCTAGGTAGCATGGGTTTGAATGAATGTGGAGATTATATGCATAAAGAAATAAATTCGTTCTGCTACCTTTCCTAAATGGATCACAAACTTTGCAAACAGAATTTCAATAGCTTTTATTTCTGTAAGTGTTACAGCTTATTTTGCTCGTTATTTTCTCAAAATAAAGTTTCACTGTCACAAATCATTACATATTGAGGCAATAGAAAGATATAATGATGTTAGAAATGGTGACCATGACGGGACATTAATTTGCAATCTTGGTCCAGACAAATTTTTCTCGTTAAAGACTTTTAATAAAAATTATTTGTCTATCTATCTGGATAGGATGCGCTGCATTAACCAATTCTGCGTCTACAAAAAGGTGTGACAATGTGTCAAATACGATGTTAATTTTCCCATGCATGTATCACATTTCAAAGTGGAATTCTCGTAATGTTACAGCCGAACGTGAAAGGCACGTATGCATAAGAAGACATCTCTGGAGAAATTGAATAGTGCAGAGAATAGCGAGAAATAATACTATAATATTAGCAGATAAGCTAGGGAAGCAAAACACAAATATACAGGGCTAAGGAAAGCATGCATAATATTAACAGCATGATGGGAATACTAATAGTAATTCGTTTTGTCGGACAGAAGAAAGACAGCTGGAATATGCTGAGGGGGAAGCTGCACTGACAGTGACACATAGAGCTTCAATATCCGTCTGAATGCAGGATAGTTTTGGAAAAGACACTGGTTATTGAGTAGTTTGTTCCTGAGTCCTTTGGGCGAAATGCAGAAGTAGATGGAGGAAGGTTAAGTGCCATGCACAGATACAGCGAAGATACTGCGTTGTGGACCCCTTTGACTAAGGAATCGACGACGAAAACACAGCGTACGAAAGTCTCATCATTTATCCAGTCGTATTCATGTCGTTGTGAGGTAAGATCTCGTGAAACCTGCTTTCCATCTTGTTCACAGAGCTTCCATTGTGTCGCTTAGTGGACTTACTCAGAAGCGATCATTGGTGGACCTGGATTAATTCTTTACTTTGCTTCATCCATCTACGAGTCGCCAGCCTCGCTTTTGCCTACGATACGGGTTTAATCTTCTGACTGCTCCATTGTCAGTGATTGGCTCTGAGCACTATGGGACTTAACATCTGAGGTCATCAGTCCCCTCGAACTTAGAACTACTTTAACCTAAGTAACCTAAGGACATCACACTCATCCATGCCCGAGTCAGGATACGAACCTGCAACCGTAGCAGTAGCGCGGTTCCCGACTGAAGCACCTAGAACCGCTCGGCCACCGGGGCCGGCTGTCAGTAATTAAAAACCTTTGCTGCCGGACTACTTTCGGAAAAATTTAGAGATCTATCCACTAGACTTGATAGTGAATACCGTTTACAGTTCATACGCTGCTTTCAGTTGTCTCTACCAATAACTTTCACAGAGATAAGAACAAGGTTTGAAAGGTTCAAAAACATACCGCACTTCAAGTTCCCAAGGGAAAGAATCGGATTTGTTGACTTCGATTAGATCTCATCAAGTTTGCGTCGTTCGTTAAATATGACCTGCTGCTAGCTCCACTATTCGCTATGGAGCCTCTACCTACGGAGCACATTCTCACTCACTATACTGGAACACTCGCACAGACAATCGGTAAATGACCCAACATAATTCCATGTTCACATATGGGAACACTTTGTCAAATTGTTTTAGGCTTTCTTTATTGGAAAAGTAGACGTTTTCGAATTCTTGTAGCCTTTTTTTACGGAAAATTACTCCATACCACCATAGGAATAGTTAAATACTCCCACATAGCACCTGCACCGCAGATGGCATATATCTTGCCTTTTACACCACTGAAAGGTGTCAATCAACTCTACATTTCCTGACCCCGGGTAGCTTCACGAAATCCTCACAACATACAAGCCTTTCACCCAATCAGTTAATTGCTGCTCGCATTAATAGATTTTCTCTACTAAACGCTGCTTCCTACCAGGACTTCTAGCAGTTTATTTCTTACAGGTGAAGGAAAAATACTGGTCTTAAACCAGCTTGGTAGATTCTGACCACTACCCATGTAGCAGGATTACGGGAAGACCAACCATCATCTGAAAGCTGGTCTTAGTCCCTTCCACCAGATACCATCTCACATGTCCACAATAGCGCAGCTAGTGATTATACGTCGCACTTTATCTGACGGTCCATTTGTAGAGAATACCCGAGGACTGCGATCTGCGGCGATTCTACACAGTAACGCAGACTCATTTCTGAGGCCCTTAATCTTGACGGGCTGCAGCAGTTCCCTTCGCAATTGGCTAGCATTTATTTTGGTGCTCAGTCACGCGCCCATAATTGGGTGGCCACGGCCACGGTCCTCCGGAGCCGCGCAGGATCCTCTCTCGGGAACACTTGTCGCCGGCGCCTGATAGAGCGCGCCCGCTGATGGGCAGGACGGCGATGGCCGCCGTAACTCGGTTTACGAGCGCTGCCTCGGCTTATCGCCGCCAGATAGCGCAGCCGGCGCCCCGACCGGGGCTTCCCCGCCGCCATAGCGACGCCGCCGCTGCCGTGCGACGTCGCGCCCTAGAGGCAGCACTGGTGGGGGATCTGCAGCAGGGATCGCGAGGGCTAAGCTCCTGCTCAGAGAATGAACTCATTTCCGTCCTTCCTGTGCCAAAGGGGAGAGCTGATTCCGTGAAGTCTCCCACCACTGTCCTACGAAAATCAGCCTGCCTTTTTTTTTTTTTGAAAATCACCCTGCCCTTTTTTCAAGGATATTACTCTTTCTAGTAATTTGATGCTTGCCATCTTTTCTTATCTTGGAGTAACTGACCATTAGCATAAACAGATGGTACACAAAAGGTGCGGAAAACTCTTGTTGTTTGATTTTATTAGTTGCAAGAATAATCACTGGAAGAATTAGCTTTCATTAAATAAAAATTAAGAAACGGTAATTGTTCACAACTTTCCACAGTGGCGCAGAGAATGTTGAGCCAAACATTTTGAAGTAAGACACTTGTGGTGCCGGCCGTTTTCGCCGAGCAGTTCTAGGCGCTTCAGTCCAGAACCGCGCTGCTGCTACGGTCTCAGGTTCGAATCCTGCCTCGGGCATGGTTGTGTGTGCTGCCCTTAGGTTAGTTAGGTTTAAGTAGTTCTAAGTCATGGGGACTGATAACATTTGAGGTCAAGTCCCACAGTGCTCAGAGCCAATTGAACCATTTGAACACTTGTGGTCTTTCAAGCCAGGAAACAAATTCAAACTGGCCTACAAAATTCACCTAAAACCACAGCGCAGCCGCGCTGAGCGGTATTTTCAATATCCTTTCGTCGTCTTCCTTACGCTACCTGATTAGTTGGTTTTAACCGTTTGCTCTTTTTTCGCTAAAATCAGTCTTCAGTATTACACACTCATTATTGTCCTTACAGATTATAAAATTGATGTTTGTGTAAATTTTACGTCAACGAATTGTGAATTTTAATAACATAAAATTGATAATTAAATAGTTTTTTTTTTTCAAAAAACTCATGGCACTGAACTGCATTAAGGGGATTTTATCAGTACATGAAACACATAATAAAAACTCATTCATAGCATTTACAGTGCAGCAATCTTCCTATTCATATAAGATGACAACAACAACAACAAATTTTTTGTCTTCGTCTTATATGAATAGGACGATTGCTGCAATGTAAATACTATGAATGAGTTTTTTATTACGTGTTCCATATGGATTAAAATATTCAATGCTATGTGTTTCAACATTCATGACACATGTAATGTTTTAAACGATTTTCGTACCGGATGATGGCTTACGGCCGAAACCGGTAGTACACATAAAATCCAGTTTATTCATTTTAGTTTCAGGAGTTTTTTGAAAATTGCCTGAAAAAACGTATGATAATCAAATAGTTTTGTTTACCTAGCTTTCTTCCTACAAGCCTTCTGTGCTTGTAAGAGTTAACTCTGTATCGAATTTTACCGTAATTAACCTCTGCATAATTTCTACAAAAGTATTTTTCTTTCCTTACTCTCACTGGAAACTAAATTACTAATGGCAACGAAATAATGCCGGCGGCGTAACAGGGAGAGAGGATGTTCAAAATAATCGCTCATGCGCTGTAGCATTGTGGATTTTGTAGAACGAGTTGTAAGGTGTCAAGACATGGGCACTTACACGTTAGCTTACCAACATTAGTATTAATAATAAAGGGACTGGCAAGGGCATCAGATCATGACTCTATTGAATTATGATAAATATGAGGCACTCTCGAGCAGTACTCCCTGCATGTCTGCAGGATTGAGTCACTAACTTAAAGCGTTAGTGAAAAGTATCAGAAGTTGAGGATTGTGCAATGTAAAGTCTGCAAATGGCCGTAGCTCGCCGGGCCGCCGTGGGCGGCAGGTAGCGCTCACCGGAAACGCGGGACAATACGGAGCTTTTGGGGATAGCCCGGCATCTGGAGCCACCTTTGCTGGGCAACACGTGGCGAAGACGGGAATTTCGTTTACCTAGGGGCGTTATGACCTACTCGATCATTGGGTAGATCTCAGAAATGCCGTTGGAGGGATTTCGGCGATGATAGAGCGTTCGACATTGGCCGAAACTGAGTATTCTTCCGCCGCGTTTTCGTACGCGTGGGAGACGAGAGAATTAGAGGGACTTCGCCTTCAGCCATCGAGCGGTACGGACTTGGAGACGGCGCCTTGGTCATCATCTTCGAAGGGAGATATACGGTATGTAACGCAGCATTGCACCAACGCGTGTTCCGTGCAGAATTCTGCGGTTAGAGGTCTTTGTGTGCTCAGAAGCGAGATTTTCACCAACGCCTAACCACTTCCAACAACTTACCTAATATTCTCGATCTTGAAGTTATCCTTGGGAGGTGCCGAGTATTTACCAACGCAGCTGCCCGTAATAGGGGTGCGTAATTGAAAATTGTTAATGTGCCATTCTCAGGAGTGTGTGGGTGGACAAAGAGATTCACATTTTGTGAATTTTGTCAGTTGTGGGGAATATCAAATTAAAATGCCAATATTTCGATCGAATTACCGACTTAATTGTAGCTAGCATTTACCCTGTCCCAGTAAGCTTTACATGTGTTCCTGTCACTGCACAGCTTGCCCAGACGGGGAGGAAAGAGCTAGGTGTTGTGTGCTGTCCTTAGGTTAGTTAGGTTTAAGTAGTTCTAAGTTCTAGCGGACTGATGACCATAGATGTTAAGTCCCATAGTGCTCAGAGCCATTTGAACCATTTTTGGGGAGGAAAGAAGGTTTGCAGTCCTCTATGTCAGCGACGGACTGATAAGCTTACAGAGTTAAGATTGTTTCCCGGCTTGATAGATGACAAGTGTCCTGTATAAGATTATTGGTCTGGAGTTTCCGCTAAACCATTGTGGTAGGTTGAAAGTTACTGGTACCAGACGGAGATTCATTGGAAGAATCTCCAGTTGATGTAGTGCCACCCATTAAGGAGCTAGCTTGCAAAATTCTCGTTCGACCACTACTTGGGTATTGTTCGCTAGTCTCGCACCTTTACTAAATACACTATGTGATAAAAAGTATCCGGACACCTCCAAAAACATACGTTTTTCATATTAGGTGTATCGCGATGCCACCTACTGTCAGATTCTCCATATCATCGACCTTAGTAGTCATTAGACATAGCGAGAGAGCATAATGCGGCGCTCCGCGGAACTCACGGACTTCGAATATGGTCAGGTGATTGGGTGTCACTTGCGTCATACGTCTGTACGCGAGATTTCCACTCTCCTAAACATCCCTAGGTCCACTGTTTCCGATGTGATAGTGAAGTGGAAACTTGAAAGGACACGTACAAAGCGTATAGGCCGATCTCGTCTATTGACTGAGAGAGACTGCCGACAGTTGAAGAGGGTTGTAATGTGTAATAGGCAGACATCTATCCAGACCATCACACAGGAATTCCAAACTGCATCAGGGTCCACTGCAGGTAGTATGACCGTTAGGCGGGTGGTGAGAATACTAGGATTTCATGGTCGAGCGGCTGCTCGTAAACCACACACCACGCCAGTAAATGCCAAACGACGCCTCGCTTGGTATAAGGTGCGTAAACATTGGACGATTGAACAGTGGAAAAAACGTTGTTTGTGGTGACAAAATCACGGTACACAATGTGGCGATCCGATGGCAGGGTGTGGGTATGGCGTATGCCCGTCTCAACATCGTAACTGTAGATGCACGTCTCATCACTAGTTATTATCCTCTTAAGGAATGTCCCGTTCACATTTGCGCGATTCAAACGCTCTTCACACATTGCGAGGGGAAGATTCCTCGATGCATTCCAAGATGATACGTCAGGATTTCATGACATGATCCAACTGAAATGTTACTTTCTTCTGCAATCTCTCGGACAATCTGTCGTCGATTGACACGCACAATTTCGTTGACGTACCTGACATGAACGTCGTCGGTAGACGTCGAAGGACGTCCTGACAGAGGGTCATCTTTAACTTCCGTCCGGCCATTTTTTTAAACAGTGTGAATCATTCGTAATTGCGAGTATGGCTTAAGAGCTCATCACCATAGGCTTCCTGCATGATTTGGTGTGTCTCTGTAAAGGTTTTATTGAGTTTCACGCAAAATTTAATGCAGACGCGTTGCTGCTCTAACGCTGACATCCCGAAATGCCCAGACTGTGCGACACAACGTTCTACTCAGTACAGAACTGAACAATAACTGACAGATATACAACAACGAAACATGCAGCATTTACACATGAAACGCAGGCGTACGCAGGGATGCTAGGATCCATGCGCATTTCGCTCCAACACACCATTGGCGTGAAATGTTTCGGGATTTTTTAAACAGATCTCGTATTTAACACATTATCTACATCTACTTGGATACTCTGCAAATCACATTTAAGTGCCTGGCAGAGGGTTCATCGAACCACCTTCACAATTCTCTATTATTCCAAGCTTGTATAGCGCGCGCGTAAAGAATGAACACCTATATCTTTCCGTACGAGCTCTGATTTCCCTTATTTTATCGTAGTGATCGTTCCGCCTTATGTAGGTCGGTGTCAACAAAATATTTTCGCATTCAGAGGAGAAAGTTGGTGATTGGAATTTCGTGAGAAGATTCCGTTGCCACGAAAAACGCCTTTCTTTTAATAATTTCCAGCCCAAATCGTGCATCATTTCTGTGGCACTCTCTCCCATATTTCGCGATAATACAAAACGTGCTGCCTTTCTTTGAACTTTTTCGATGTACCCCGTCAGTCCTAGTTGGTAAGGATCCCACACCGAGCAGCAGTATTCTAAAAGAGGGCGGACAAGTGTAGTGTAGGCAGTCTCCTTAGTAGGTCTGTTACATTTTCTAAGTGTCCTGCGAATAAAACGCAGCCTTTGGTTAGCCTTCCCCGCAACATTTTCTATGTGTTCTTTCCAATTTAAATTGTTCGTAATTGTAATACCTAGGTATTTAGTTGAATTTACGGCTTTTAGATTAGACTGATTTATCGTGTAACCGAAGTTTGAGTTCCTTTTAGTACTCATGTGGATGACTTCACACTTTTCCCACCATTCAGACGATTTTTTCTAAGTCGTTTTGCAGTTTGTTTTGATCTTCTGATGGCTTTAATAGCCGATAAACGACAGCGGCATCTGCAAACAATCGAAGACGGCTGCTCAGATTGTCTCCCAAATCGTCTATATAGACAAGTAACAGCAAAGGGCCTATAACACTACCTTTGGGAACGCCTGAAATCACTTCTGTTTTACTCGACGCAACACGACCTGGCATGGACTCGACTTACGTCTGAAGTAGCGCTCGAGGGAACTGACACAGTGAATCCTGCAGAGATTACGAGGGAGTGGACATCTCTTTTGAACAGCACGTTGCGAGGCGTCCCAGATAATATTCATGTTTGGGGAGTTTGGTGGCCAGCGGAAGTGTTTAAACTCATTACGTTGTCCTCGATGGTGAGTGTTCATCGGAGGTGAGGGTATCATCTGGAGTACCCCAGGGAAGTGTGGTAGGTCCGCTGTTGTTTTCTATCTACATAAATGATCTTAAGGACACGGTGGACAGCAATGTGCGGCTGTTTACTGATGATGCTGTGGTGTACGGCAAGGTGTCATCGTTGAGTGACTGTAGGAGGATACAAGACGACTTGGACAGGATTTGTGATTGGTATAAAGAATGGCAGCTAACTCTAAATATAGATAAATGTAAATTAACGCAGATTAATAGGAAAAAGAATCCCGTAATGTTTGAATACTCCATTAGTAGTGTAGCGCTTGACACAGTCACGCCGATTAAATATTTGGGCGTAACATTGCAGAGCGATATGAAGTGGGACAAGCATGTAATGGCAGTTGTGGGGAAGGCGGATAGTCGTCTTCGGTTCATTGGTAGAAATTTGGGAAGATGTGGTTCATCTGTAAAGGAGACCGCTTATAAAACGCAAATACGACCTATTCTAGAGTACTGCTCGAGCGTTTGGGATCCCTATCAAGTCGGATTGAGGGAGGACATAGAAGCAATTCAGAGGCGGGCTGCTAGACTTTTTACTGGTAGGTTTGATCATAACGCGAGTGTTACGGAAATGCTTCAGGAACTCGGGTGGGAGTCTCTAGAGGAAAGGAGGCGTTCTTTTCGTGAATCGCTACTAAGGAAATTGAGAGAACCAGCATTTGAGGCTGACTGTAGTACAATTTTACTGCCGCCAACTTATATTTCGTGGAAAGACCACAAGGATAAGATATGAGATATTAGGGCTCGTACATAGGCATATAGGCAGTCATTTTTCCTCCGTTCTGTTTGGGAGTGGAACAGGGAGAGAAGATGCTAGTTGTGGTACGAGATACCCTCCGCCACGCACCGTATGGTGGATTGCGGAGTATGTAGATGTAGATACGTCCAGAATCTGATTTGTAATCAGACGTTTGAAGCTGTTTAATAGGAGATAGTTCAATTATTTAAGGAATCGGGGGTGGGGTTAATGGCACTGGGTGTTTGAGCAGTTTATTGTGACATCGTGTTGGCTCAGTAAATGCTTTAGCCAAACAGTTAATGTACACAGCGGGCAGTGGACCCGCGCTTTAAGAGTACAGGCTAATCCCGGGAGCACACCTACCGCCTCAGGCTAAACTTCTGCAGCACTCGGACAGCCTTGTTCTTGCTCTTGCTCTGCTCTCACTTTCGCTCTGCCTGCCTTGAGGAGGCACCCGCTAGCCTCTCCTGGAGACGGGGGCGTTGCTGACTCAGCCGGCCGCCGCATCGATCACCGCCAGCTCCCACGATGTCTGGCATACGCAGGACTGGCTCTCTCGCAGTGTGTGTCAGAGGCGGCAGGGGTGGGGTGTCGGTGTCGACCATATCTCGAGTACCGTACTGTCAGGACCTCTGCGATAAACTGTGCATTTTTATACCTGAGCTCCTTCCCATTTTATTAAAAACTACCTCAGTGGTTCTCAAAACAAGGGTAATTGCCTCCTCAGGGGTAGCAAAAAAGAAAAGATTCGATTACAGTACCATTTCGAGGAAACAATATAAATGACAGAATGAGATTTTCACTCTGCAGCGAAGTGTGCGCTGATGTGAAACTTCCTGTCAGATTAAAACTGTGTGCCAGACCGAGACTAGAACTCGGGACCTTTGCCTTTCGCGGGCAAGTGCTCTACCATCTGAGCTACCCAAGCACGACTCACGCCCCGTCCTCAAATCTTTACTTCCGCCAGTACCTCGTCTCCTACTTTCCAAACTTCACCGAAGCTCTCCTGAGAAACGTTTCTGAAACCTTTCTTTCAGGAGTGCTAGTTCTACAAGGTTCGCAGGAGAGCTTCTGTAAAGTTTGGAAGGTAGGAGACGAGGTTTATGGCAGAAGTAAAGCTGTGAGGACGGGGCGTGAGTCGTGCTTTGGTATCTCAGATGGTAGAGCACTTGCCCGCGAAAGGGAAAGGTCTCGAGTTCGAGTCTCGGTCCGGCACACAGTTTTAATCTGCCAGGAAGTTTCAATATGAATGACTTTCAACGGAACTCTATTTTTCACCGTCGAGTGACACAGATGGTTTCTTCCTGATCGGACTTGCCTAATAGTAACTTAACAGCTGTTTCAGTCTGTTTGGTATACGCCTGCGATCACCAGTTACTTGTTTGTTACTCGTGGATCGCGTGTGCACACTTCACTAGTGACCTGATAACTTGTTCAGCTTTGTAGTACGAGAACTGTTGCAATTCTTTGTTCCAAGAACTTACAGTTCTATTATAAATCTGCAGTTATTGCCAGGTAAGCAGTGTAGTGTTTCTCATCATTTAGATTAACGAAAGAAAAGTGTGAAAATAAGGAAACCGCAAGAAATCAACGGGAATATGTGCCAAATTTTCGTAAGTGAAATGCAAGTGCTCGTCTTAAACTGAAAAATGAAATGATCGTACGGCATTGTTGGCCGTGAGGCCCCATTCGGGGGAGTTCGGCCGCCGTATTGTAAGTCCTTTTTAGGTGACGCAACATCGGCGACTTGCGAGTCAATGATGATGAAAGACACACAACACCGAGTCCCCTGCCGGAAATCGAACCCGGGCCTCCTGCGTGGTAGGCGGTAACGCTACCGCTAAGCTACGGAGGCGGACTAATAAAAAATGAGTGGAAACGCAGATTTTGACAGCCCACCAGTGAATGATATCCTCTTAATATGTTTTCAATACGAAAGGAGTAACATTAATTTCTCCATTTTATTGTTTATTGAACTACGTGGCTGTGGATTATATTATTTGAAGAAATGCAGCGACCAGTCACCGTCTTATGTATTTATGCCAAACGCGTTTCAGGATTTCATCCATTTTCAGTTGACGAAATACATACTTCAGTCTTTAGTTAGCGCGTCGTTATAAAGGTCGTCTGCAATTTGGATGCTGCAGCTGGCGTGTGCAAAATAAAAAATTTGTTTAGGGATTTATTTCACGAGTTTTTTGTTTACGACATATTACTCCTTAGGTGTATTTACTTCCTGCTCTGGCAGTTGTTCTTCAGATTTTCGCATTTATAACCGTGGAACGAACACTTTCTCATTCGAATGTTCAGTTCCCGCCACGTTTCCGACTGGCATCATTGTTTGTATCGTAAAATAATGTTTATTGTCAAAGTTAAATTTTACTTACAGGTTCTGAAAGTATTATTTCTAGTTTGAGCTTCGGTAAGGCCAAAAAATTGAAATTGCGTATCATAAATTAATTGAGTGCTATGTATAGTTATTTAACAACTGCGATACTGATTTTTAACGAAACTGTATTGAATATGAAAAAATAATATAGTAGATTAATTAAAACATAATTTTGCTATGTAATTAATTATGTCAATTGGCAACATGGCGGATACTGTGCAGCTTTTGTCCGACATACCGTACATATGGAAAACTGTTCGTACCACAAATATGATTGCGAAGGTTTAAATGGCTCTGAGCACTATGGGACTTCTGAGGTCACCAGTCCCCTAGTACTTAAAACTACTTAAACCTTATTAACCAAAGGACATCACACACATCCATGCCCGAGGCAAGATTCGAATCTGGGACCGCAGCGGTCGCGCGGTTCCAGACTGTAGCGCCTAGAACCGCTCGGCCACACCGGCCGGTCTATGAATACGAAGATCAGAACAATAATTAGCAGACTAGACAGTAAGTTCGTGTAACGAGTAACATATCGTAAATATACAGCTTGCGAAGTATAGTAGCTAAACAAAATTATTATTTCCCACAGGAAGGCTGCAGCATTCAAATTGCATTCGATGTTTACGAAGATGGGCTAACTGATGATTGAAATATGTGCTATTCTAACTGAAGATGGATGAAAGCCCGAAACGGATATTGGCGTAAATGAAAATACATAAAGATGTAGCTAGTTGCCGTAGTTCTTCAAATAATAAAAAGCACAAAACGTGTGAGAATTAAATATTACGTTGCAGAAAGGCGTTTTAATTAATGAAACAAATATTCATATACTTGCTGCGGTAAATAGTTAGTGCAACAAGCCTGATAGTGAAATACAAAAACTTCGATGCAGCAACATGTAATGTCGATGACACGTTTCGAGAAGCAAACTCTCATTCTCACAGTAAGAATACCTTTACATATTTAAATTTAACAAACGTTAGATCCTAAAACGTGAGTTTCTGCCTTACATGAAAATCAGTCCTCTTCATACCCTACTAGCTCTGGTGAATCCACTCACCCGTCTCTTCCTACACAGTGTCCTCTGAGCACTGTTCAGTTGTCATGACATCTTAAAAGCTGGTTTGTGCGGAAATCTCGAAGTTCCTTAATCGCATCTGCTTGCCTTGCCTCTTCCCATCTTCCTCTTTCCCCGATTACGCCTAACTTTGGGATGGTCGTGTACAATGATTCACATGCGGCAATCTACAATTCCTCACATGTACGGACGCTTGCGAAGGAACATTGTTACTAACACCAAACCGTAAAATTAGCCGAAGTAAATATTCAGATTTAATCTGTGTTGTGGGAGCTATCCAATCAGGGAAGTTGGTGGGAACAGTTTAGCAGAAAACACTTCCTGTGCGGGCGCTGCTGCGGCGCGGCGAGTCTGGGAGGTCAATGGTGGTTAGCGCTGCGAGCTGCTGAAATATTCATGCGGAACGGCGCTCTCGCCTCGGAACCTGTTCTCGCAGGCATTGAACCTGGCAGGCGAACAGTGGCCGGCACCTGCGTGTGTGCCTTCCCAGCGCGTGAGCCTGGATGCGCACCAAAGGCGGAGCGAGGCCGTCGTCAGTACAGCACCGTTCTCTGACTCTGCGCCTTGAAAAGATTTTATTGTTCGCGCCTAATAAGACGTGGTATAGCGACTAGTGGGGAAGTTTATTACTGCAGAAGGAACTTTGTCAGCTGACTGTCGAATTCATTATTTTGGCACTTTGCACTCTGTATCGTTGCAGAGAATGAGTTTGTCATAGATAATCCCGTACCGAATCCAGTAGTGTTAAAGTCTCAGGAACGAAATAGACATTGGACATGTCGCTCCAACAATCTGATGAATATCCTGGAGGTATTGATAGGATGAACTAGGCCCTCGCAAACCAGGGGTTTACCAAATTCACTGTCAATACAAGAAGGCATACCTTGTGGAAACTGTACGCACAGCTAAAGAGTTTGATGGATCAGTAAGTGCTCTCACTCTCAACTACAATATGAATACGGTCTGGATAACTTGCGCGCTGTGGGCTGCGCTGCCTGAAGACAAGTACACAGTTCGTAACTGGTATTCTTATCTTACTGTGTTAAATATTTAACGTAAGATTGTTGTTGTTGTTGTTGTGGTCTTCAGTCCTGAGACCGGTTTGATGCAGCTCTCCATGCTACTCTAGTCTGTGCAAGCTTCTTCATCTCCCAGTACTTCCTGCAAACTACATCCTTCTGAATCTGCTTAGTGTATTCATCTCTTGGCCTCCATCTACGATTTTTACTCTCCATCCTGCCCTCCAATGCTAAATTGGTGATCCCTTGATGCCTCAGAAAATGTCCTATCAACAGGTCTCTTCTTCTTGTCAAGTTGTGCCACAAACTCCTCTTCTCCCCAATTCTATTCAGTACCTTCTCCTTAGTTATGTGATCTAACCATCTAATCTTCAGCATTCTTCTGTAGCACCACATTTCGAAAGCTTCTATTCTCTTCTTGTCCAAACTATTTATCGTCCATGTCTCACTTCCATACATGGCTACACTCCATACAAATACTTTCAGAAACGACTTCCTGACACTTAACTCTATACTCGATGTTAACTAATTTATCTTCTTCATAAAGCGCTTTCCTTGCCATTGCCAGTCTACATTGCATATCTTCTCTACTTCGACCATCATCAGTTATTTTGCTCCCCAAATAGCAAAACTCCTTTACTACTTTAAGTGTCTCATTTCCTAATCTAATTCCCTCAGCATCACCAGACTTAATTCGACTAAATTCCATTATCCTCACTTTGCTTTTGTTGATGCTCATCTTATACCCTCCTTTCAAGACACTGTCCATTCCGTTCAACTGTTCTTCCAAGTCCTTTGCTGTCTCTGACAGAATTAGAATGTCATCGGCGAACCTAAAAGATTTTATTTCTTGTGTATGGATTTTAATTCCTACTCCGAATTTTTCTTTTGTTTCCTTTACTGCTTGCTCAATATGCAGATTGAATAACATCGGGGATAGGCTACGTCCTGTCTCACTCTCTTCCCTATCACTGCTTCCCTTTCATGCCCCTCGACGCTAATAACTGCAATCTGGTTTCTGTACAAATTGTAAATAGCCTTTCGCTCACTGTTTTTTACCCCTGCCACCTTTAGAATTTGAAAGAGAGTATTCCAATCAACATTGTCAAAAGCTTTCTCTAAGTCTACAAATGCTAGAAACGTAGGTTTGCCTTCCTTAATCTATCTTCTAAGATAAGTCGTAGGGTCAGTATTGCCTCACGTGTTCCAACATTTCTACGGAATCCAAACTGATCTTCCCTGAGGTCGGCTTCTACCAGTTTTTCCATTCGTCTGTAAAGAATTCGCGTTAGTATTTTGCAGCTGTGACTTATTAAACTGATAGTTCGGTAATTTTCACATCTGTCAGCACCTGCTTCCTTTGGAATTGGAATTATTATATTATTCTTGAAGTCAACGTAAGACTACACCTCTTAAATGAGTAAATTATGACAGCATTTTAAATTTGGCCAGTAGTTACATGAAATACTGAAAATAGTAGAATGAATTTTTGCCTCTGGAGTGGACTGTGAGCTGATATGAAAGTTCCTCACATATTACAACTGTGCGCCGGACTGGGACTCGAACCCGGGATCCCTGCCTTTCGTGGGCAGGTGTTCTGTCAACTGAGCTACCCAAGCTCGACTAACGATCCGTCGTCACACCTTTACTTCCGCCAGTACCTCACCTCCTACCTTCCTAACTTCACAGAAGTTCTCCTGCGAAACTTGCAGGACTAGCACTCTAGGAAGACATGGCGGAGACATGGCCTAGCCACAGTGAGGGGGACAGGTAGCTCAGTTGGTAGACCAGCTTCCGGCAAAAGACAGAGGTCCCGGATGCGAGTCCCGTTGCGGCACACAGTTTTAATCTGGAAGCACTTGCGTAGGCAACATGAACAGGATCAGTGCACCGAATTAGCCCTTCACTAATGTGCGTTAGCGTGATTGTTGGCGGTTTTTGCACATGTACATATCCTTTCCGTCTTATTTCATGAGGTCTGCTGCTAAGTTCGATAATTCAGTGTTTATTTAATTTGGTTTTATTCTATTTTTTTTCAATCTACTGTTAAGTCAGGTGCGTAATTTCGTTAGGGGTATTGACTTATGTCTGATCTCGTTCAGTTGTGACAGTCTTGACTGTAGGGTTGGGCCTAGAACGTCTGCGTCATATTTACGGTCGTCGAAAGACCTGGAGACTGACATCAGCCGGCAGCAAAGCCCCGCAGAGTCTGTTTGCCGCGTCAACATTCCACGCGGGCCCTCCACCCCCCTCCCCTCCCCACCCCATCCCGGAAAGAATCCAAAGAGCTTTAATTAAAGACGACCGGTGCGCTAGCAGCCAGCGCGGCCCTGTTATTCACAGCCTCCCTGAGCCTCCGTTCTACCGCGCGGGGGCTTGAGGCGGGGTGAAGGGGGGTTTGCATCCCGCAGTAGCAGTCCTCGCCTCTGTTGTCCCGCAAAGGGGATCTTAACGAGATGGAGGACTCAGGTAGGCGCGTCCTCACGGCCTGACAAATTGGTTACCCTGGCAACGCGAGGCGGCGCGGGCGTCGTCTTGCACACAGGGGCAGCTGACGATGGTTGCGAACTACCCTGACAAGCTGGACTGCTGCACACTTCGCCATTTCTGCACCCGCCTGCCTTTGTTCGCACCAAAATCACCAGCTTCTTACGCCACGCTAAACATACGTGCAGACTTCTAGGGAATGGAGAAGGATAACTGTATCAGTTTAACGTAAGAGACCGCCAACAACACGCCGATTCGGAAGTTACAGTCGAAAATCGTTCTGATACCATCGTTTTGATTTGCAGCTCCTTGTGTTGGCCGTGTTTGCAATTAAAATTTTTGCATGTGAGGTCCGCCAGTTATGCAAAACACCTTTTTTCTCAGTACCCAAACATTTCCGGCACCACTGTGCCATCATAAGTGGGTTTTCGTTTTTATTTATTCAGTAATGTGAACATTTTTTTTACATGATTATAAAATTATGAGCATCTTTAGTTCAAACAACAGATCGTTTCTTTTTGTAAATACCTATACATTTGGTGTGCATGAATTTTTTGGATCCAGAAAATTCATGCACACCAAATGTAAAGGTATTTACAAAAAGAAACGATCTGTTGTTTGAACTAAAGATGCACATAATTTTATAACCATTTAACAAAAAGTTCACATTACAGAATAAATTAAAAAAAAACCTCTGATGAGTCACAGTGGTGCCGAAACATGTTTGGATACTGAGAGAAAACGGTGCTTTGCATAACTGGTGGACCTCACAACCAACGTTCTGATACCTCTGACAGTGGAACAGATGTATCGGTACTGATTAATGTTATTAAGATTCTACGGTAAACAATTTTCAGACGTTTGGATGAAAGCAAGAAAAGAAGAGCTCCTAAACATCGGCTCTAAAATTTGTATCTTAAGAACTATGGGCTTCAATAGACGAGATGTGATCCACAGTATGTAAAATGAACAAGTGCTCATAGCTCTTAAGGTGTGCATTTTAGATAACATGTTTACTAGTTACTTGTTCTGGTCCATACCACGACCTCTGAAAGTTGCCTACCCTACAGTCGTAGCAACAACAGTACCTTTACATGTATTCTGCTGTCACAAGAATCAGAACGATTATAACTTTCAACTCGGTAGTTTATGGACCCGGGTCATTTACCTCAAACTGATACACTTAATCTTCTCCATCATCCCTGAAACTTTGTAATATCATCACGGAATCACCCTATGACCTATACATGACGTTTAAAGCTTAAAATCGCACCACTGTCATTCTGATGCAGTTACAGAATAATGGAGATTAGCTGGGTAGATCGAATAACGATGTACTGAATCGAATTGGGCAGAAAAATTTAAGGCACAACTTGGCTAAAGGAATCGGCATCAAGGAGTCGCCATCTTTGTAACGAAGCGAAGTGTTGAGGTATAAATCGTAGAGGGAGACATAGGCATGAATATAGCAAACAGATTTACGTGGGCATAAGTTGCAGTAGTTATTCAGAGATGAAGAGATTTGCTCAGGATAGGCTGGCATGGAAGGCTGCCTGAAACCAGTCTTCTGACTGAAGACAACCGTCATAACAGCAGCAACAACAAGAAGAATGTACTATATGAAGAAAAAACTGGGATGATACTTCTTGATAAAATAATAATGTGCTGCAAAGGTTGGAAACTTGATTTAAGTTTGTGATTGTGAATTTCAGAAAATTCTGAAACGTAGTATCATTTGATTACAATACCAGTGGGACAGAATTGGAGCCGGCCAGTGTGGCCGTGCGGTTCTAAGCGCGTCAGTTTGGAACCGCGCGACTGCTACGGTCGCAGGTTCGAATCCTGCCTCGGGCATGGATGTGTGTGATGTCCTTAGGTTAGTTAGGTTTAAGTAGTTCTAAGTTCTAGGGGACTGATGACCTCAGTAGTTAAGTCCCATAGTGCTCAGAGCCATTTGAACCATTTGAACAGAATTGGAATAAATCGATCCATATAAGTTACTGGTTGTAGCAGTTAGTGGAGTTGTGTTATTGAATGATCACAGGATCGTAGGTAAAGCAGGTACACTTCGGTTGATACGTAGGAAAAGTCAGTATGGCTACAAAGAACTTTGCACCCAACATACTCGTGCGAGCCATCGCAGAATATTCCTCAACCGCGTGGAAGCCTTACCGAAGAGGAGTAACGACAGACCGCCCGGAAATGAAAGAAAAACTGAATTTCCAGACAGTTGAAAGTAGACGATAGTTATATAGTGAAAGCCTAATTACAAAATTTCAGAATCAAATATTAAGCGAATATCTGTAAATATGATACAGCCACGTCTGTATTGCTCTCGTAGCTACAGCAAACACAAAGACTATTTACAGCGGACACACAGGCACTGAAGCCGTCATTTCTTCTACACTCTAAACGTGGGAGAAGTCTTCGTAAATAACGCAGTAGGAAGTCCCCTCTACCACTTACTTCACACTGGATTGCGGATGTAGATATAGAAACAGGCGTGTTTACTTGCCCAGAGTTAACGGCAGTTAGTGACAACATGGTGTAACAGAAACTTTTAGCGTTGATAATGTCTACATGTAGGTTTCTTAGACCATTTTCACTCGTACAGATGTTAGGGAAACCTAACAGCTCTATAGTTCGTTTAAATTTAGTATTATTCTTGCTGATTCCTTCGGACGTTCTATCTTTACTATCTTTTTAAATTTAAATCTGATTTTGAATTCGTATCGTAATAACAAAACCATGTCGTCTTAGGTTCTTTGAAGCTTAATCTCGCACATCTCGGCAAAACTAGATAATTGCATTCTTTTTCCGTTTATTTTAGTCTGAACAGCTCTCTCTGCGGCCGTTTTGCGTGTTCTGTGTAGATGTTGCATATGGATGAGGACATGCAACGTTTTTATCAAAGGCCTAATGGCCCTGATTTTCTTTTGCGCTCGGGACGCTGTGTTTCTGTGATTTTACGCTTTTTCTACATCTAGATGACTACTTTCCAGTTCACACTTATGTGCCTAGCAGAGGGTTCATCGAACCACTTTCACACTATTTCTCTACCGTTTCACTCTCGAACAGCGCACGGGAAAAACCGCACACTTAAATCTCTTCGTGGCAGCTCTGATTTCTCTTAGTTTATTACGATGATCATTTCTCCCTATCTAAGTGAGCGTCAACAAACTGTTTTCGCATTCTAAGGAGAAGGTTGGAGTTAAAATATCGTGGAAATGTCTCACCGCATCCAGAACCACCTATTTTTTTTTTTGGGTTCCTTGCCTCCATCGGTAAAATCAGAGCCCTCATAGAATAACTTTGTTCTCCTTCTTTCTGTCTGTCTGTTGTCAAAAACCCTTTTCTCTGGAGCGAGGAGACGTATCAAGTTTAAATTGCACCACATACTGAGGTCTATGGTCCCTTATCTCTGTAATAAACGTTAGCCTCTAAGTCAAAGCAATAAAAGGTACTGCCATTTATGTCACATATTTTGGTAGTCGCAAACTCACTCATTAAAACCTATGGGGTACTTCCCGTTGACCTATAAACATGGCATTTGGCAGAAAGTCAGGTTTCACAATACCAGAAAAGGAAAAAATCAGAAAATAGCTAATTTGTATACTGTATCTCTTTTGTCAATTGTTGCCCGACTTCAGACTTGAAATTAAAACATTGTCGAAAGTCTAGGTATCTACGGGACCGATTTCATGCCAGTATCAATGTCAACAGCAGGCAAAAATCGAAGAGATTGTCGATTCCCAGATGGACGAACACGCCATACGCACAATTTAGTTTGTACTGAACCCACATTTCGCCAGTCATACTCACACTGGCCAATTTTTTATTGACTGCCACCCAACTCGCGTATCATATCCGAGACATACGTTCTCCCGTACCTCGCGACAGCACAAAACGAGTTGCCATTGTGTGTACTTTTTCGATGTACTCCGTCAATGCTATGCGACAGCTATTCCATAATGCGCACCAATACTCTAGCAGAGGACGGACAAGCGCAGTGTAGCCAGTCTCATTAGTGGATTTGTTGCATCTTCTGAGTGTTCTCACAATAAAACACAGTCTTTGGTTCACCTTCTACAGCCGGCCGCGGTGACCGAGCGGTTCTAGGCGCTTCGGTCCGGAACCGCGCGACGGCTACGGTCGCAGATTCGAATCCTACCTCGGAAATGGATGTGTGTGATGTCGTTAGTTTAGTTAGGTTTAAGCAGTTCCAAGTTCTAGGCGACTGATGACCTCAAATGTTAGGTCCCATAGTGCTCAGAGCCATTTGAACCATTGAACCATCACCTTCTACACAACATTATTTGTGTGATCGTTCCAGTTTAAGTAATTCGTAAGTGCTATTCGCAGATATTATTGGATTGATCCGTAAGTTCATAGTGTTTTTCCATAAGTTTTAGAATCCGTGACTGTAGAAATAACGTCGTGTTGAGGCGAACAACTCGTCGAGCCATGTTCGCAGTGCATTTTCTTCCGGAAAGGTAATTCCTTGAAAGATGTTCGATAGAGAGCGGAAAACGTGAAAATCTGATGGCGCAAGATCAAGTGAATAAGGTGAGTGGGTGCGGAATGACTTCCCAAGCGTTTATTGTCAGTCTAGCAGAGTGAGGGCGGGCGTTGTCGTGGAGTGGCACCACTTCACGCTGTCTAACTGGTCGTTGTTCTTGGATTGCGTCTGCAAGACGTCTCAGTTGTTCACAATAAATGTCAGCAGTGAGGTCGGTGAAGTAATTCGCAATACACTACACCTTCGCTGTTCCACCAGATGCATTATCTTCTGTGGATGCGCACAGGTCTGTGTATGGGGAGTTGCTCTTTGCTTGGGCTCAACCATTCCTTTCATTCCCTTATGATAGCACAAAGGCATCATTTGTCGTCATCAGCAACGATAAAGAATAGGAATGGTCGGTGTTGTTCATGTGCCAATTGATGACAGTCGAGCAAAGATGCACGTATGGCCACTCGCTGATTTTTGTGATTTTGGCTTAGAGCATGCGGTCCCCCTACATCCGAATTCTGAATCTTCCCCATTGCATGCAAATGTCGCAAGATGGTGGAATGATCACAGTTCATCGCGTTCGCCAGTTCTCCAGTACACTGACGTGGTTCATTGTGGATTAATACGTTTAAGCGATCTTCATCAAACGCCGAAGGTGTTTCTGGACATGGAGAGTCACGAATCTCTAAATGATCCTCTTTAAAAGGAGGAAACCTTTCTTTTTGCCGATTTATGTCCAAAGGCACTATCTCCATGCACAGTGAAAATATTTCTGGCTGCCTCCGCTGCTGTCACACCTCTATTGAACTCAAACAGAACAATATCTCGGTAATGTTCGTATCTCTCCATTGACACTCCATTTTTGAAGTCCACAGCACTACTCACTATCTTAAATTACAAAATGATAATAAGTAAAAGACGAGGGCTAATACAAATCCTTGGGTAACAGAAGAGATATTGAAATTAAGTGATGAAAAGAGAAAATATAAAAATGCAGTAAATGAAACAGGCAAAAAGGAATACAAGCGTCTCAAAAATTAGATCGACAGAAAGTGCAAAATGGCTAAGCAGGGGTGGCTAGAGGAGAAATGTAAGGATGTAGCGGCTTATCTCACGAGGGGTAAGATAGATACTGCCTACAGGAAAGTTAAAGAGTCCTTTGGAGAAAAGAGAACGACTTGCATGAATATCAAGAGCTCAGATGGAAACCCAGTTCTAAGCAAAGAAGGGAAAGCAGAATGGTGGAAGGAGTATATAGAGGGTCTATAAAAGGGCGATTTACTTGAGGGCAATATTATGGAAATGGAAGAGAATGTAGATGAAGATGAAATAGGAGATATGATACTGCGTGAAGAGTTTGACTGAGCACTGAAAGACCTAAGTCGAAACAAGGCCCCGGGAGTAGACAACATTCCATTAGAACTACTGATAGCCTTTGGAGAGCCAGGCCTAACAAAACTCTACCATCTGGTGAGCAAGATGTATGAGACAGGCGAAATACCCTCAGACTTCAAGAAGAATATAATAATTCCAATCCCACAGAAATCAGGTGTTGACAGATGTGAAATTGCCGAACTATCAGTTTAATAAGCCACGTCTGAAAGATAACAACACGACTTCTTTACAGACGAATGGAAAAACTGGTAGAAGCCGATCTCGGGGAAGATCAGTTTGGATTCCGTAGAAATGTTGGAACACGTGAGGCAATACGGACCCTACGACTTATCTTAGAAGATAGATTAAGGAAGGCAAACCTACGTTTCTAGCATTTGTAGACTTAGAGAAAGCTTTTGACAACGTTGACTGGAATACTCTCTTTCAAATTCTGAAGGTGGCAGCGGTAAAATACAGGGAGAGAAAGGCTATTTACAATCTGTACAGAAACCAGATGGCAGTTACAAGAGTCGGGGGGCATGAAAGGAAAGCAGTGGTTGGGAATGGAGTGAGACAGGGTTGAAGCCTATAGCCGATGTTATTCAGTCTGTATATTGAGCAATCAGTACAGGAAACAAAAGAAAAATTCGGAGTAGCAATTAAATCCATGGAGAAGAAATAAAACCTTTGAGGTTTGCCGATGACATTGTAATTCTGTCAGAGACAGCAAAGGACTTGGAAGAGCAGTTGAACGGAATGGACAGTGTCTTGAAAGGAGGATATAAGATGACATCAACAAAAGTAAAACGAGGATAATGGAATGTAGTCGAATTAAATCGGGTGATGCTGCGGGGATTAGATTAGGAAATGAGACACTTAAAATAGTAAATGAGTTTTGCTATTTGGGGATCAAAATAAGTGATGGTCGAAGTAGAGGGGACATAAAATGTAGACTGGCAGTGGCAAGGAAAGCGTTTGTGAAGAAGAGAAATTTGCTAACATAGAGTATTGATTTAAGTGTCAGGAAGTCGTTTCTGAAAGTATTTGTATGGAGTGTAGCCATGTATGGAAGTGAAACATGGACGATAAATAGTGTGGAGAAGAAGAGAATAGAAGCTTTCGAAATGTGGTGCTACAGAAGAATGCTGAAGATTAGATGGGTAGATCACATAACTAATGAGGAGTTATTGAATAGAATTGGAGAGAAGAGAAATTTATGGCACAGTTTGACTAGAAGAAGGAATCGGTTGGTAGGGCATATTCTGAGGCATCAAGGAATCACCAATTTAGTATTGGAGGGCAGCGTGGAGGGTAAAAATCGTAGAGGGAGACCAAGAGATGAATACACTAAGCATATTCAGAAGGATGTAGCTTGCAGTAGGTACTGGGAGATGAAGAAGCTTGCACAGGATAGAGTAGCATGGAGAGCTGCATCAAACCAGTCTCTGGACTGAAGACCACAACAGCAATAAGTAAACACATGTAACAACAGTGAACTACAAATAGAAAAATGTCAATCGATATATAAACCCATAGCAACAGGAATACCAACGTGCAAAACGAAAACGCTACGAACTAACGCATTAACCGATCAGCTGAATTTTCCTTCCCCCCCGCCCGCCCGCTGCTGTTTTTGCACTGCGCTATTTTGCACGACAGCTACTCCTGATGAATGGGCGACATTGCTTCACCTACGAAGCTTCGCGAAAGTGCAAGAATCGGAAGTGAAGGAAGGCGAGATCTCTGACCAGAGAGAACACAGCAGCCAGCGCCCCGTGGCAGGTGGTCAGAGGCCGCAGAGCGCAGCCAATTAGCGCGGCCCGCAGCCAGAGTGGCTGGTAACGAGGGCGCCGGCTCGTGGCCGCACGTCCGCCCACTGTGCCAGGGCGGGAGGCTGCCTTCCTCTGCGGCGTCTCTTCTGTGAAGCGAGCTACCAGTAATTTTCGTTGACTGACGTAATATGACGAGCGGCTACTCTTCGCTAATCAGCTAAAACATGACTACCTGTTTAACGGCGTCTTACGCCAGCTATGGGCGATTATGCACGGCACTGGATTCGACACGTCGTTGATAGGTTTTTCAGAGGTACACGGTGCGGACAAAGAGATGGAAAAACAAAACATTACCGTCCCTTATGCGGTGTAGGAAATACCGATGGCTTTCAAAACAGCTTCCGGTTATCTGGGAATGGATAAATATAGGTCCTGCATATTTTTCAAGGGAATCTTATACCAGTCTCCCTGCAAAATAGGGGCAAGATAAGTTAACGATGACGGAGGTGCATAGCGATCGCGCTCTCTTCCCCCCATAGTAGGTGAGAGAGTCTCAATAATACTGAAATCTGGTGACTGACATTCTACTTCTACATTTATACTCCGCAAGCCACCCAACGGTATGTGGCGGAGGGCACTTTACGTGCCACTGTCATTACCTCCCTTTCCTGTTACAGCCGCGTATGGTTCGCGGGAAGAACGACTACCGGAAAGCCTCCGTGCGCGCTCGAATCTCTCTAATTTTACATACGTGATTTCCTCGGGAGGTATAAGTAGGGGGAAGCAATATATTCGATACCTCATCCAGAAACGCACCCTGTCGAAACCTGGCGAGCAAGCTACACCGCGATGCAGAGCGCCTCTCTTGCAGAGTCTGCCACTTGAGTTTGCTAAACATCTCCGTAACGCTATCACGCTTACCAAATAACCCTGTGACGAAACGCGCCGCTCTTCTTTGGATCTTCTCTAACTCCTCCGTCAATCCGATCTGGTACGGATCCCACACTAATTAGCAATACTCAAGTATAGGTCGAACGAGTGTTTTGTAAGCCACCTCCTTTGTTGATGGACTACATTTTCTAAGGACTCTCCCAATGAATCTCAACCTGGTACCCGCCTTACCAACAGTTAATTTTATATGATCATTCCACTTCAAATCGTTCCGCACACATACTCCCAGATATTTTACAGAAGTAACTGCTACCAGTGTTTGTTCCGCTATCATATAATCATACAATAAAGGATCCTTCTTTCTGTGTATTCGCAATACATTACATTTGTCTATGTTAAGGGTCAGTTGCCACTTCCTGCACCATGTGCCTATTCGCTGCAGATCTTCCTGCATTTCGCTGCAATTTGCTAATGCTGCAATTTCTCTGTATACTACAGCATCATCCGCGAAAAGCCGCATGGAACTTCCGACACTATCTACTAGGTCATTAATATATGTTGTGAGAAGCAATGGTCCCTTAACACTTCCCTGTGGCACACCAGAGGTTACTTTAACGTCTGTAGACGTCTCTCCATTGAGAATAACATGCTGTGCTCTGTTTGCTAAAAACTCTTCAATCCAGCCACACAGCTGGTCTGATGTTCCGTAGGCTCTTACTTTGTTTATCAGGTGACAGTGCGGAACTGTATCGAACGCCTTTCGGAAGTCAAGAAAAATGGCATCTACCTGGGAACCTGTATCTAATATTTTCTGGGTCTCGTGAACAAATAAAGCGAGTCGGGCCTTACATGATCGCTGTTTCCGGAATCCATGTTGATTCGTACAAAAAGATTTTGGGTTTCCAGGAATGACATGATACGCGAGCAAAAAACATGTTCTAAAATTCTACAACAAATCGAAGTCGGAGGTATAAGCCTGTAGTTTTTCACATCTGCTCGACGACCCTTCTTGAACACTGGGACTACCTGTGCTCTTTTCCAATCATTTGGAACCTTCCGTTCCTCTAGAGACTTGCGGTACATGGCTGTTAGAAGGAGGGCAAGTTATTTCGCGTACTCTGTGTAGAATCGAATTGGTATCCCGTCAGGTCAGTGGACTTTCCTCTGTTGAGTGATTTCAGTTGCTTTCCCACTGGACACCACAGAGTTTATCCTCGTGCTCACAAAAACAGTCTTGGACGGTGCGAGCTGTGTGAACAGGGGCCCCTGTCAGCTTGGGACACAGCATCAGCGTTGGGGAACAATCATTGTACCACGGTTTGGCCCTGATGAGCCAAACTGGTCATCAGAATCTTTGGCAGTACAGCGATGCCGCGCTGGGTAGCCGTGCGGTCTTAAGCGCCTTGCCACAGTTCGCGCGGCTGCCTGCGCCGGAGGTTCGAGTCCTCCCTTGGGCACGGGTATTTGTATTGTCCTTAGCGTAAGTTAGTTTAAGTTAGATTAAGTAGTGTGTAAGGCTAGGGACCGATGACGTCAGCAGTTTGGTCCCATAGAAATTTCCATTTCCAGTACAGCGATCTTGCAGAATAATGGGGCACATAGAATACCACGAAACGGCTGTCCATATCATCGCCGAACATTTCCCGTGTTTCACTGTTCGGACGTAAACTCGGCCAGAGGTTGGAAAGAGCGTGAAGCAATACGTAGCAGTTCTTGATTGCATCTGGAGCGCTAATCTCACACAGTTTCTGTACGGAAATGGACGCGCGTTAAATACCTCCGTTAACGCTGTTAGCATATTGTCAAAGAAGAGCAGAGAAAGTCACGAAGAGAATTCTGGACTCGTCGATGGCTTGAACAGCGCATTGCTGGTATAGAAACACTACATAATGGTGCATAACGATCTGAGATACATACCAGTAAAAGTTATTCGTTAACTCAATTGCATCTCCATCTCATTTTCGGTTTTAAATTGGATATAGTTGAAGTATAGTGTCTAATGTTAGTCTGCGCATTCTTAGTTTCCATATTCTTGATGTTGTATCGACCACCATCTGAAGTAACGTACTTCATATATTTGTTTAAAGACAGGAGCTCGTTTCGTAATTTCATTCGAATGGAAATGGAGATTTTTCCGAAACTGTTCATTATAATTCAAAAAGATATTTGTCTGTAAGATACAAATATGAGACAGTCCGTAAAACCAAGACATAGGTGTAGGCTATAGGTTTTACAGTTTCATAGTAGCATAAACTTCCAAATTTGCGTTTACTTTCTGACACGTTAAGATTTCTGGCCACTGGGGAAACGTTCTGGTTTATGCAACAAGAATTGTAGCAAATATATTATTCATATTCAGTAACATCAACTATTACAGATAATAGATCTATTAAATTAATATGAAATACCCAGAATCTTTTAAAAAAACAAAATGTGAAAAAATCGAATTAGCTAGACGCGAATCTCCTACCTTTTACTTTAAATCCACGACGCTATGAACTATGCTACAGCTTCAGCATGGCTGCAGGGCCTCATTTATATGGGTTACAATGTGTAATTGACGTATCCACATTACTTCATATTTGATCCTTTCAGACCTGAATTTTGCTGGAGGGAGGAAAATTTTTCTTTATGCGATAATGCTCTTTGGTGATTGTTTAATCATTTTACGTGCAAGATTTGTACAAAAACATGTACCCGTTTTCAAAACATGCTTTGTACACATAGCTTAATTTCATGGACTGAAATAACTAATTGCAATACTCTCTATTGCAATGAATAGTAAAATGATCATTCAATAATTACCATGGAAAATGCTAATAACAGTACTCAGTTATAAGTAGAATACAGTGAACCAACCACATCTTTGTATGCTGGTGGCCACGAGCTGCTGTGCACTGCTACATTGACTTATTGATGTTTTCGTTCTGATGCCCAACAGTTGGCAGCACTTGCGCGTGATGTACCTCAGGTTCCACTGAAAAAAAAATACTTCTGTAGCAGCTAAGACAAAGTAAAAGTTAATGTAGACAGTTGTAGCCAGAGGGTCTGAACGGGTTAATTATGACAAATTGAACCCAAAACCGTAGGATTTTGATATTTTGTCATTATGTTGTAGCACTGAAACGGTATACTTTCAAAGCACACATGTTACAACATTAAAAGCGCCAAGTATGGGAAGCATTTAACTCACGATATGTAGATTCCTGTTACTTTATTGTAGCAAATTGAACCCAAAGCGACGCGTTTTAAGAAAAACTCCAAATACAAACTTCATCTTCATACAATAAGGCGACTGCTATGTTCTGCTTGTGACATTAAAACGATGTCGCTTCTCATTGCCCACGTTCCCTCCTCGAGGGGGAAAAAGTAATCTGACATGCGAGATTCTTCATTTCACCATTCGCAATGTAATGTCCTCTTCGACACTGTAGAGTCTTGTACCATAACAATCAAGGGAGAGGATGTTGTTTGGTGGCCGGTATCCTCTCTCTACAACATAACTGCACTCATGGATTAATAGCGTTCTTTATTTAGATGAACAGGAAGCTACGTATCTTTGAGTGTCCATGTGTTGTGGTACAAGCTCTTCCGTAATAGTCCACGTTAGCCTCACTGCCGGTGAAGTAAAAGTCCCACTATGCGATGAATGACAGACGCCAAAACTGGAGTGCGAGTTGGTACGTCAGTGGCTGAGCTAGTCACTGAGCGTCGATCTAAATACTTGCGGTCGAGAGGGCGTTGGCGGCCTGTGGCTTGCGAGTCTGTCTCTGGCCTCTCTCCTGATAGGCGCGCTTGATACAGCGCCTACTATCGATCTTCTTGCTACAACTTTGCCGACCTGTGTGCTGGCGACGACACAGAATCCCACGTTGTGACGTCACTACGTTCTCGTCCACGTGCGTTTTCACGTCCTGTGGGAGGACAGCCGTGGAGGTGCATTTTAGGCAAGCCAAATCTACGTTATGAACATTGCTTGTACCTTTGACGTAATGTGCTTTGAAGACAACTGGCGTGGTTCTTTCGTGAAACGTAACTTCATGACAAGAAGATTCCCGAAGTAGTTCCGGCCAACAGCATCCCCTGGGACCAGAGACGAACAAGCTGGCCGCCGAGTTCCGGCGTGTTCTCCAAAGTCGGCTACAACCCCCCTCCCTCCCTCCCCGCGCCCTTCTTGCAGTCTACTGAGCGCTTCTGTTCCTATGCGGCTGCCGACCCCGCGGTAGGGGGAAGCCCCTTGCTTGCACGTCCCTGTCGGGCTTCCTAAGGCAGCAAAGCCTTTACGACCAGAAGCTGATCGATCCGCGGGACCAATCAGTCACAGCCCTACGTTCTATCAAAGGCTGCCCGTCCCTTCGGGACGTTATTTAATCGCTTGGGATTTCTGTTTCTTGCGGCTGTGCTGACAGATTTGTAACGACGCAGTTGCTAGTTGAAACCGTGGAAGAGAAGTTATAACGGCGGTCACAGATGTAAATACAGGGTGATACCGTAATTATGTTACAAACTTTGAGAATGGTCTAGAAACGACCGAGTCGAAAGTTATAAGCGAAAATTCAGATTGTCTGACAGTGGAATACATGTACAGTTACTGTTCTTGCTAAGATTGTATGGTAGGCAACTTTCAAAAGTGGTAGTCTGGACCAAACAAGAAAAAAATATGTACTAAAAATGTGCTCTGAAGTGCATACCTTAAGAAGAATGAGTACTTGTTCAGTGCAAGAGGTGTTTCACTGTAGTGAAGAGGTACACTTCCTCTTAAGTCTTGCATTTTGGAGCGCAAGTTTACTAGATTTTTTAAGTCCATACTACCACCTCTGGAAGTTACCTACGCAACAGTCTTACAAGGAGAGGTCCCCTGCGGTGGGATCGACGTTTTGAATCCGTCTATATGGTTATGTAGGTTAAGATCCTAGGTATCACACACTGTAGCCATTCACCCTGGTGGACCGTCGTTCACGAATAACTAGCGAAAAAACGTTTCGGAATTTTGCACGGTAATCGTCATACAAACATTTAAAACATAATCTAAATACCTATTGCACTACGGACAAAATAACGCAGATCAAGGTTTAAATGAGAGGCAGGTTTATTATTAAAACGAAATTCGAGCAAAATGAGAAATAGATATTATGAATACGATAATGTGGTCGAAAAAACAGAGTGATAAAACAAAAGAAATTAAATAGAAATAGACATTATGTGACAAATGAATAGACATAAAAATTATATCTAAATCAATTAATTGAATAAAAATAATGACCAAAGTCATTTCGATAAAGATTGAAAAATAAAAGGAAGCTCATTGCATCTCATGAGATTCGAACCCACAACCTGCTCCGTGTGACACTATCATCCTAACCACTACAAAACGCATTCCGTCTATGTAATACGACTATTTTACTGTTATTGAGCATCAAGGAAAATTCCGAAATTTTTATCGTCACTTACACGCAAATGTGGGCCACAAGGGTGAATGGCTGAGTTAGTTAGTTAGTTAGTTAGTTAGTTGGTTGCGTGTTTCATTGATCAGTTGCATGGTACAGAAGCTGTTATGATATGGAATGTGTCAAGTGCACAAGAAATGCACATATGACACAAGATTTTAGATTATATTACAGTACAGTGTTAAAGATTAATATTTCTATTATTTACCCCATTCCCTTAAATGGTACAACATACATATACTATATTATTAGATTTACTTATTCCTATTCAAGAATTCACATATGGTATAGAAGTAGTTGTCAAGGAGATATGATTTCAGTTTATTTTTGAAGCTGTAACTGTTGTTTGTCAGACATTTTATATCATCTGGTAAATTGTCAAAAAAATTTATAGCAGCATATTTTACCCCTTTCTGTGCCAAAGATAGGTTGATAAAGGATAGTGTAAGTCTTTCTTTTTTCTGGTATGATAATCATGAATGTCACTGTTGTTTTTAAACTGGTCCATGTTGTTGAGAACAAATTTCATTAGTGAGTAAATGTTGTGTGAGGCTGTTGCAAGAATTCCCAATCTTTTAAAAAGATGCCTACAAGACGTGCGACTTTGAACTGCACACATTATTCTAACCACTTTCTTTTAAGCAGTGACTACTTTTTGTCTACGTGTTGAGTTACCCCAAAATATTATTCCGTATGACACCAGAAAGTAAAAGTATACAAAGAATGTTAGCTTGGGAATTTCTATATCCTCAAAATTGGCAATTATTCTGATTGCAGAAGCTGCTGACTCTAGTCGCTTAGGAAGATCCAAAATATGAATTTTCCAATTAAGATTCTCATCTATATGTACACCCAAAAACTTAGTATGCTCTACCCTGTCTACTGACTTCTGTTGATGTGTTATATTTATTGAAGGAACTGTACTTTTTGCAGCAGAAAATTGGATGTACTGTGTTTTTTTTTTTTCGAAATTTAGAGCGAGCCCATTTGCAGAAAACCAATTAATGGCTATCCAAAGACCTTATTTGCATCATTTCAATTGGCGTTTCTTTTACTGGTATAATAATGATGCTTGCATCATCAGCAAACAGTGTCAGTTCAGCTTCTTGTTTCAGATAAGAAGGAAGGTCGTTCACATATATCAAGAATAGAAGGGGACCCATGACTGAACCCTGTGGAACACGTAATTTAATTTAATCCCAGTTAGATGAAGTGGCAAACTTATTTAAATCACTTGGCCCATATAAAGAAACTTTTCGTTTCCTGTTCTGTAGGTATGACTTAAACCACTCATATGCTATTCAGTTTATACCGTAAAATTGTAATTTCTGTAACATAATGTGATGGTTCACACAATCAAATGCTTTCAACAAGTCACAGAAAATTCCTGTTGGTGACACTTTACTATTTAAAGACTCTATTATGTGGACAGTGAAATTGTATATTGCTGTCTCAGTGGAACAGCATTTTTGAAATCCAAACTGTGATTTAATAAGTACCTCATTACTGTTGAGATGACTAACCACTCTTGAGTATATTGTGCTGACCATATGCCCCTCCACACTGCATACGATGGCGTCATTGGCATAGGGTGACACGGTGATTGGATGGTACGATTGGCCCGTCTAGGATCAGAACGGGGAACTTTACCGTTACGCTACCTTTGTATTTTTACAACCATTTTAATTAAGAAAAATTGGAAGTTTTTACGCGATTTACTGGAAAGAGCCCATGTTTGCAACCCATTCTTAATCGTGTTTTACGAGCTTCTAGTGAATCTTCGTTATCGAATAGAAATAATTGATATTAATCTTATCGAATACAGATCGCTGATATTAATCATCGTTAATCTTCCTATCATTTAATAAACTTTACAGTTCTTAATGAAGGTCAAAAATGTAATTTTTTTCCAAAAGACAATACAGTTACTTCAAAAGCAATAGATGGTTCCCATATTTACTTCTTCTCCTCCATATCTTTCATTTGTCATATAAAAAAAAACTTTGACACGAGTGGTGTAATACGGTGTATACGAATTTTAACCTAAGATAACAAGTATAAGACACAGTTTGGATTTTCAATCAGTTTCCCACAGACATTTTACTACAAGTTCTTCTTTAATTACAACCTATGTTCCAATTCAGCAGAATCAGAAAGAGCAGCGCTCGTTACGCAAACGCGCTATAGTGGTATGCGATGTTTTCGGCATAGAGAACACCTAGGCTAGTGATCGGCAAACAGCGGCTCTCGAGCCACATGTGGCTGTTTGGCTCCTCTTCCGGAAAACAGACTTGCGGAAGCTCACCGACAGTGCGAATGAAACCTCGTGGTCCATGGGCGCTAGTCTTTTTCGACCTACGCGAGTCTATTTTGAAGCAGTGGCGTTAGACAGGGGTACAGGTGACTCAGCCCACGCGCATGGGGGGGGGGGAAGTGGATTGTTCCTCGGAATAAGGCCCCTGAGAGAGTTTTTAACGTGCTAAGCTGATGCTAAATAAAATATTTGAAGGGATATCTATTCCACTGAAGTATGTGGAGCAATTTCTCGTGAAATGTGGAAAAAAGCGTCCGATCTGGCAAAGAAAGATAATTACATTTTAATGAATTATCGAGGGATTAGTTGTAAAGGGATTTAATAATAATTCTGAGTCGGAAATAAGTGAACCGACGATGATACCGACAAAGTAATATAAGCCTGTGAAATAACAGATAAGAGTACTTCTAGATAGAACTGGTTTTCATATTTCTACTGTTCCATACATAGTTGATGCGGGGACACCTGAACCGAAGATAGCGTCTACCATTCTTTCCTTATTCGTGCCTACACATTCATACGAACAATCATTTACGAGCATGAACCTTATCAAGAGTAAATTGAGAAGTCTTCTTGTTGATGAGTACCTGGAATCGCGCGTAAAATTAAAAACAGTATGCAAACCTGACTTACCCAAACATTCGAAGTTTTTTGACAGTCATTGTCATTTTTGAATTTTATGAATACCTTACGATTTCATTTTATCAATAAAGAACATCGTTTTTATGTATTACGTCTTGGTTTATTCAATGAACCTGACGTTTAACTAAGACTTAAAACTTTATCTCTGGTTTATTACCGAGCGAGGTGTCGCCATGGTTAGGACACTGAGCTCGCATTCGAGAGGACGACAGTTGAAACCAGCGTCCTGCCATCCTGATTTAGGTTTTCCGCGATTTCCCTAAATCGCTTCAGGTAAATGCCAGGATGGTTCTTTCGAATGGGCACGTCCGACTTCCTTCTCCATCCTTTCCTAATCTGACGGGACGGATGACCTCGCTCTTTGGTCTCTTCCTCCAAATCAACTAACCTCAAGTTTATTAAGTTGATACGAGGGAGCATTGTGGACTGAAAGAAGAGGTAGTGTCGAGTACTGAGAAAGGGATATTGACATGATGTGAACATACAAACAGGATAAGCGAATGGAGATGGACGAAACAAGTATACGAGACGTGTGTTGGTGGGATAGTTCGAAAGAGGTCGACCTCAAAAAACGTATCTCCGTAAGATTGATGGCGTTTTTACCAACGGCCAACGTACGAAAACCCTAATTAAGTAAATAATGATGTACCTACCTGTATAGTTGAAATCTAAAAAAAAAAAATTGAGTCTCAAACGAGATTTCGGTCGTTGTGCTTTTGATATTTGGCTCTTTATACTCAAGAGTTTACCGACAATTGCCTTAGTCAAATAAGCCTTTGGTAACCATACAACGATCTTCTTGGTCCGTTCGCGAGTTTCCATGGCGTCGCGTGAAGACACACACGCGTCCGGAGCCAGAATGCGGCGTGCGAGAGAAAGTAGGCGGCGGGCTGACCCGCTGACTGTATCGGAAACGTTTGTTGGCGGTCCCAGATTAATTTCCTACACTGGTACACGTCTAAAATAAGTTTTAAAAAAAGGCCGCCAGCCTCGATTTGACCTGCGAGGCAAAGTTAAACTTAACGACTGTTGCGACGTTGTGACGTCAGTACTTGAAGTATTTATTTACTTTTTATTTCCGTAGTCATCGGATCTATAGTTGTAATGATTTATATAATAAAATACTGCATGCTTAGCACAACGCGTTTGGAGAATGTATTCTCGTTTTCAGATGCAGTTGTTTACATGAATATTTATTTTATTGTTTGTATGTGTGATTTTCTCCCTTTCTTGCACTATATTTGTTTAGAGGTTATATTTCAAAACCGAACAAAATAAATCTTCGAACGTTTTTTATGTGCTACTGTTAAATAGTATTTTTGACTGTCTACTGACAAGTATTCTGCCTCCTCCATTACACAGAATATCACACACACTGCGTTTTTAATCAGATCATGTTACAGATATATTTTTGGAGAAACCGTACTGTCGTAATATATCAGTAATATGTCTTGATTTTAAAAACACAGAGTAAGTGATGATTGCGTGTGTATGTCATTCTGTGTAACTGAGGACGTACAGAACTTCTAAGCAGACTGTCTAAAATACCATCTCTAACATTAGCGTATAAGATTTATTTTGTCCAATTTTCTGTTTGTACTATAACTCAAAAAGAGAACTACAGTGCAAGAGGGGCAGCAGGTCATAAAAGCAAAAATTTATGTAAACAACTGCACTTGAAAGTGAGAATAAGTTCTCGAAACGCACCGTGCTAAGCATGAAAACAGTACGTAGCCCTAAGTGGTGCAGTTTTTCATTATACTGATCATATCTGACGCAGTCGCAGGCTCTCCAAAACTTCGATTATGATAAACGAAATTAAGAATCCATGGTCGCTGTATAAATACTTTATTAATACACATTTAATTAGTGGTCATTTGCATTTTGTTCTCTGAGAACATGGTCGACATAGTGATAACTTTTTGTTTAAAGTGTTATCGCGATGTAAATAGTACGTACAAATGGTTAAGTCAATAAATAATAGCAACATAATCTAAAATGTAAAAACGCTTCTCATGATTGGTTATGTTCACTCTCAGATTTATAGCCGACATGCAGATCAGTAATTTTGGGGCCTATGTACTTCTCTCTCAAAACCCACTAAATATTTTGCGTCCCTCCTTTGAACAACGTCTCTTACATGTAAAATTAATTATTTGGAAACAACAGAAAATCGTACTGGTGATTCAGTTAAGACAATGTTACTGCTCAGAGTTTTTCTTTAACTTGAACCAGCGGCTTTTTCATCTTGTTGAGCCACAAAGGACATTTCGGGAACCGAGGCTAACCTCATTACTGGAAATGTTTGCTACAAACCCTTGTGTCATAGGGCAGAGTAGCTCCAATAGGCTAGGGCTAAAGTTACGCAACACTGAAACTCATACAGGCGACAAACTTCTATAAGAAACTACTTGATTTCTGGAGAGTCTGGAGGTATTTTTGTAATGTGACTATCAGTGTAACATACAAAACCATACTCAACTGTATCAGGTAATAACAGCCTCTTGGATACATAACACTTGAATATGAAGCGCGGACCTTTTATTACCTTACGTTCCTTTGCAGTTGCTGCAATATACTGCTAGAGTGGTACGCAAGGAGTGACGTAGCAACTGCAATTGGTTTTGATGTGCGAATTAAGTACGCTGCTTGGTTTCTGAGCGTATAAAAAAAGGAAATCACTACTATACACAGCATAATATTGTGCTGTATATAATTGACAGTATTGTGATTCTGATTGTATCGAGGACGATAGCGTTTCTCCCGCCGCTCCTTTTCTATCGTGCGAGAGGGAATTTTTCGTTCATGTGTATCCGCAGGAGATAATTAACAATTTCACACACACACACACACACACACACACACACACAATAATGGAAGATATTATTACTTCGCACCACACCATGGCACCTAATATCATCGCGGACAACGATTGAGTACTGCCAGTCTTCACATCACGCTAATGCCGTTTGTTCTGAATCGAACGGTTCACACTTGCTGAGTAAATTAGTATGGAATAGACAGAGGGGGAGAGAGAGAGAGAGAGAGAGAGAGAGAGTGAGAGAGAGAGAGTGAGAGAGAGAGCGAGAGCGCACTTACGGCCTTGTGGAAGGGCAAAACATCATTCACAATCACACAGGTGTGTGGTGAACATACGCTTGAAACTCCAGTGCTGCTTAGTGAGATTATGAACATGAACGCTATGCATTTTATATCCATCATCGACATCCTTAATTATTGCGACTTCCTAAATGATCGGTACCAAGTTTCAGATTGCCTATCGAACTAGGGAAAATATAAAAAAAAAAAACAGAAAGATATTTTCTTAATCAAAGTGAATTACTTTGCAAATATGAACTACAGGTTTCTCTTAGACAGCTTTGGCTCATTTTTGGACTTACAACTTCAGCTGTCTCTTTCATCACTGGGAGTTTGATCACAATAAAAAATCATATAATATTCGCGTTTTTCCCCCAGGAAAGCTATCCCTTTATCTTAGTCTCACCAGGTAATAGTTTCGTATCACACACTTATAGTTCTCTACTCGTAAAAAATATTCTGCTTGATGTACTAAGTTAATAAAATATTTATAAGAAATGTCTTGTTTTGTGCAACTGATACTCAGAATACACACATCCGTCACATATCCAGCGACAAATGCTGATTCATCCGTGTTCATTTGTACACTTTCGACAACCACATATATTGCATCATATAAGCTCTAGTCGATAAACGACTCAGTAAGTGACTATAATGGAAGATATTATTACTTCGCACCACACCATGGGAACTAATATCATCGCGGACAACGATTGAGAACTGCTAGTCTTCATATCACGCTAATGCCGTTTGTTCTGAATCGAACGGTTCACACTTGCTGAGTAAATTAGTATGAAAATGAGTATTAATGTGTCACTCACGCAAATCCAGGGCTTTGTCAGTCAGCTCGCCGGGTTCCCCAATTCATTTAGATTAGCATGGATAATTACCAGGGCCGGTGACAGTAATCTGCATTAATGTCCCGGTGCTGCGGAACGCAGCGTCACATAATATTACGATCTAATCACAGCGTTTGAGAACAGGCGCAGAGTACACTAACGAAGCATTCAGCACTTCGTGACTCAAGTGAACAATGGTTCAAAATGGTTCAAATGGCTCTGAGCACTATGGGACTCAACTACTGTGGTCAGCAGTCCCCTAGAACTTAGAACTACTTAAACCTAACTAACCTAAGGACATAACACACACCCATGTCCGAGGCAGGATTCGAACCTGCGACCGTAGCAACAGCGCGGCTCCGGACTGGAGCGCCTAGAACCGCACGGCCACCACGGCCGGCCGAACAACGGTGGTCGTGTTGACAGTGTGCAATATGAGATTCTGCCAACTACCTGAGCGGTTTACGGCTGCTTCTCTTGTCGCAATTCGAATTAAATCAATTAGAGAAGAGCGCAAACCCCTTTGATGCCGTTAGCCCCCAATTCACGGCCAGCATTATGCTGCTGTAGCACCAGCTACCTAGCGACAAAATTTTTTTGTTGGTATATATATATAGCGTATATCTCGCTATAAATCGGTATTAACACACAACTATCCTTTTCTAGAACCACCCTCTAATCATTTTGCAGACCGATGTAGCGCAGGGGTTAGTACACTGGACTCGCATTCGGGAGGGTGACGGTTCAAACCCGCGTCCGGCCATCCTGATTTAGGTTTTCCGTGATTTCCCTAAATCGCTTCAGGCAAATTCCGGGATAGTTACTTTAAAAGGGCACGACCGACTTCCTTCCCCATTCTTTCCTAATCCGATGGAACCGATGATCTGGCTGTTTGGTCCCCTCCCGCGAATAAATCAACCAACCAACCAACCAACCATTTTGTTGTCCATGTTTAACCGGGTAACCGTCGTAAAATATACTATTGCAGTTGGTACCAATTCGCAGTTCCTGCCAATTTGGTGTTATCGGTATTGGGTGTAAAACAGGTTATTTTGTACTTGCTTTGCTGTGACATACCACTGGAGACCTTATAACTGCAATTAACCAGCGTATAAAGTATAAATTACTACTTCCTTCGAATAAAATATGTGGTATTAAAATTTACGATGGTTTAGTAATAATTCAACATTTTCCCCCATTTAGTGTTCTAGGGTTAAATCATCAGTCAGAAGTAATCGAATTTATAAAAGTAGCAGTTACAAGATAATCAGGGGCAAAAAACTCTCTTCTAAAATTTTCAATTTTGGTTCCGCTATTCTTTCCCTTTACAAGGTCAGTGAGTAGTATGCTTCATTTTTTTCAGCAGAGTCTCCGATTGTGTTCACTTGTCGGTCAAACGTTTCAGCGGAATGAAAACAAGACTCCTTGGAAATTAAATTCTTCATTTGTGTAGCCATGTTGTCCGCAGTTGGTTTATAATTATTGAGGGAATCTTTTTTCTGTTGTTGCAACTACAAAAGTGCGTGTATTCTTTACCCTGAAACATGCATTCCGTACTGCTCGGTTCTGCCTCGGATTTCTTTTCTCGAATGCGTTAGTTGTGCGTTAACAGCGCTACACAGCAGCATAGATAGGTTTATTGATCTACATTTACATCTGCATGGATACTCTGCAAATCACATTCAAGTGCCTGGCAGAGGGTTCGTCGAACACCTTCACATTTCTCTGTTATTCCAAACACATAATTGGCCGTGCGGTTCTAGGCGCTACAGTCTGGAGCCGAGCGACCGCTACAGTCGCAGGTTCGAATCCTGCCTCGGGCATGGATGTGTGTGATGTCCTTAGGTTAGTTAGGTTTAATTAGTTGTAAGTTCTAGGCGACTGATGACCTCAGAAGTTAAGTCGCATAGTGCTCAGAGCCAGCCAGCCAAACACGTAAAGGGAGCGGAAAAAACGAACAAATACATCTTTCTGTGAGAGCTCTGATTTCCCTAATTTTATTCTCGTTTCTCCCTACGTAACTCGGCGTCAACAAAATATTTTCACATACGGGGAAGAAAGTTGGTGATTTAAATTTCGTGAGAAGATTCCGCCACAACGAAAAACGCCTTTGTTTTAATTATGCCCACCGCAAATCCTGTATCATTTCAGTGACACTCTCTCCCCTATTTCGCGATAATACAACAAGTGCTGCCTTTCTTTGATTTTTTTCGGTGTACTCCGTCAATCTTATCTGGTAAGGATCGCAGACCGCGCAGCAGCGGTCTAAAAGAGGACGTACGAGCGTAGTGTAGGCAGTCTCCTTTGTAGACCTATTACATTTTGTAAGTGTCCTGCCAATAAAACGCGGTCTTTGGTTAGCATTCCCCGCAACTTTTTCTATGTGTTCTTTCCAATTTAAGTAACTTCGAAATTGTAATTCCTAGGTATTTAGCTGAATTTACCGCCTTCAGATTTGACTTATTTATCGTGTAGCTGAAGTTAAACTGATTTCTTTTAGCACCTATGTGGATGATCTCCCACTTTTCGTTATTTACTGCCAATTGCCAATTTTAGCACCATACAGATATCTTTTCTAAATCTTTTTGCAATTTGTTTTGATCTTCTGATGACTTAACTAGTCGGTAAACGACAGAGTCATTTGCTGACAATCTAAGACGGCTGCTCAGATTATCTCCCAGATCGTTTTTTTGATAAAGGAACAGCAGATGACCTATATGATGAATAATTGTCCGACATGCACGCCATATGTGGATTCACTGAAAGCAGTGGGGGGAGGGGGTGGGGGGGGGGGTTGTGGGAACAGCACGACGATTCCATGCTAAGCTGTTCCTGCAGCGGCGGCAACCACATCTCGCTACTTTTGTATCTGTTCACAGGCGTTACTCTGTGTTTAGCGTTTTGATGGTTGCACATTACGGGCTTCTTCAGCGCTATTAAGGTATAACCACAGAAACGAAGGTAATTGTCGTAATAAGCCTAATAAATCATAATTAAATTATTGTTATGTAACGACTCACCTGAGATCACTGATCCCTTACAAAAAAAAAAAAGAACACCATCAAAATTCCGTGAACAATCTTCGAAATTTTGTCCGTGGACGTCAGATTCAACCAGTGCATTTGTTTCTACAATGCCGACTATTTGCGTGACAAATTATGAACGGAACGACTCGTCACCTGTTCTTTACCATACCAACGATAACAACACGTGCCTGTGATGTAGCTAACATTTACGCTAGTTATATCTAAAAATTTGTTACACGTGTGCCGTGCTCGTACTTACATCGGCATACGACCAAGGAACCGTTGCGGAATCTGTCTTTCATAGTACATTAAGGACGGTGTTTAATCGAAAAAGAAGCAAAAGATTGAAATTTTAATTTAAGACGAGTTGTTTTTCTCAAATTATTTTATGCCTGCTTCTTTGAAAAATTAAGTATTATTAGAATTTAAACCCAGATAGACGGATGACGAGAGCGTGACCCTCGAAACGCTTAGGTGCTTGTTGACATTGCTCTAAAGCGAACCATGTGCTAAATAAATATGACAATGTATTGAATGACCTCTGCCTGGTTAAATCCACAAATTGCATAATATTAAAAAAAAGTTTGTCAGGTATTCCGTGGAAGAACAATACGTGCTACTTTCATGTTACTTTTGTTCCATAAATGTTAAAAACCAAACCACTTATCTGAGTCTGATTTTTTTTAAGTCGACACTGCGAATGCAGATGCTTGAAATATTTACCGTTCTTCCTAAAGCATACGGTGTGTCGTAACCGGTGGAGACGTGTAGAGAAGGAAAGTGCTTTGCTGCCAAGAAGTTTACAACTGTGGACAGAATGACTGGCACTTACCCTCCTGTTATAGCTCTCCACCGTTCGGAAGAAAGGGGAGAAAGTCTACATGAAGTGACCAATCACACTGACAAGTACCCTTATCAGTATTGTATTAATATGATAAAGAATGCGTTTCGTCTCTTTCTGGAGTACTGTGTGGCTCGCGTTTTGAGAACGTAGGAAGAAGGCGAGGTCGTTTCGCTGTACAGAATCCTCTTCATACTAAAGGAAAGCAAGATGGGAAAAGTTTAAAATGTAACGAAGTCTTAATTATTTTTCCACTGGATATTTCACGGACTTGACGAGTCTGTGGCAGGAAAGCGCCGATAATTTAACTGAAATGTCGTAATGGGTTACAACTGTGTGCCAGACCGGATATCTTTGAGGATGGAAAATGAGGTCCAGGGAACAGAATTTTCTAAAGGTCGCTCTCGAATATAAATATTTCCAAGACTGTGTTGATAATGAATAAGCTTTCATCAACATTTGTAAAATCGTGTATCCCTTTGTAAATAAATGAAACATTAAGTGAATTTCATCCATAATGGATGCAGTTGAACTCCGTGACTGTTACTTTATAGGGTGCAGAATTATATCCGCTTTCAATGACAATAGAAGGTGATTTTATTTAACATACGACCGGTTTCCAGCTTGTTCCAATCTTCAGGTGGTTATACATTGATTTAGATGTTTCCACATTCAACGTTAGAGTTGATTGTTTAAATAAAAAGCAAATAATGTGATGATGACTAAACACACACAACTTAAACAATTCGAAGTAGCTAAACGACATGACTTAGCCATTTCCAGTTGTTTCAATTGTGTGTATGTAGCTATCATCACATTTTCTGCTTTTTATTTGAATAATTAACTCCGTCACTGAGTGCAGAAGCACGTAAATCAGTATATAGCCACCTGAAGATTGGCACAAGCCCGAAACCGGTCGTGTGTTAAATAAGACTAGTAGCGGATATTATTATACGCCTTGCAAAGAAAACATTTCTCGAAAAGAGAAAATAATATATATTCCTCGACGCTCCTAGGTTCGATTTACAGTATGATACATAGTTTTCGGAATTTTAAATTATCATTTACTTAGTAGCCCTCATTATCAATCAGCACATATCGTATGCCAAGATGTTTGCGGAAGTGTTCCAGTGAAGCCTGTACCTATTACCAATGCATTAACCCCAATGGCTGGTGCCCAAAGGCAGTGCATGTCGGATACACAGGTGCTATTTGGTACAACAAATGACAAGAACGGACTAGCCATGTAACACAAGGCTATTTGAATTTTGTAGTTCTGAATGTCTCAATAGTAGTGGACGGAGGACAGAGGGACTATCCAGTTATCACAGCAAAACCAAGTACGGTGCCTGAAAAAACGAGTGAATCACGCAGAAGGCGAGGACGAAACCAATTGAAATTTCAGGAGTTCACAGGTTATGTGATAATGTGACACTATTCCAGTGAGTAGCGCGGGTTAGCCGTGCGGTCAAAGGCGACTTGCCACGGCTGGCGCGGCTACCTCCGTCGGAGGTTCGAGTCGTCCGTCGGGCATGGGTGTTTGTGTTGCCGTTATCGTAAGTTACTTTAAGTTGGATTAAATAGTGTGTAAGCCCAGGGACCGATGTCCTTAGCAGTTTGGTCCCATAGGAACTTACCGCAAATTTCCATTTTTTTTCTAGTTATTACAAATACCAGTCAAAGTTACATATAACTGGGCAGTATGAGCCCTCTGGCGTGGATGCGTGGACTGACTTGGCTGGGAAGGACAACATAGGCCGTTGCATCCTCTCCTGAGGTAAGCTAGTCCGCAAGTATTGTTAACTGCTCCTTGATGTTACAGATACTGGCAATGGAACAGGGTTGACACCCCAGTTTGTCCCACACATGTTCTATCGGGGACACGAGAGTACCTCAGCGCCGGTGTGGCCGAGAGGTTCTAGGCGCTACAGTGTGTAACCGCGTGACAGCTACGGTCGCAGGTCCGAATCCTGCCTCGGGCATGGATGTGTGTGATGTCCTTATGTTAGTTAGGTTTAAGTAGTTCTAAGTTCTAGGGGACTGATGACCTCAGACGTTAAGTCCCATAGTGCTCAGAGCCATTTGAACCAAGTGCCTCAGCACCACGCAGACAGTTCACAGAGACACTTGATACATGGGGACGAGCATTATCCTGTTGAAACTTGACACCACGATACAGTCGCCTGAGAGGTAATACAACAGGACGCGGGATGTGCCTTTAGAGTTCTCACAGTCACTTACCTGAAATCTTATCCGATGGCTCCCCACAGCGTGACGCCAGGATTAACACAGCTAGTTTCTCCAAAACATTGGAAGAATGGTCGCGAACTGGGGAGAGGTCCTGTACACACCGACGGAGGTTTTCCGGACAGAACCGTAGTTCGTCACTAAACAAGTTGCGATGCCATTCGTCAGCCGCGCATGCTTCCCGGTCATGACACCATTCCAATCGCACCCGTGTTTGCTGCTGTGTCAACAATAGCCCACGCATGGGACGGTAATTTCCTTTTCCAGCTGCTGCTATTTTCTGACAAGTAGTGCGGGTTTAGAAAGAACGTTGCAGAAAGTCCACTACTTGTTCTCGGATGATGTGGCCAGGTGTGAAGAGCTTACGGTGTGCTCAGGGGGCACAATACGGCGTTTCTCTTTTGTGGTAGTGGGACGGAGTCGACTTGAATCATGGCGATAACTGTGCTTTCCCTCATGTTCCCAGGCAGTACAATATCGGGCCACTGTCACACCCAAATTCCTCACAAATCTGGATATCTCACGATTTGACCAACCTATCGAATGGAGACCCACGCTGAGGTCCCTTTCAAACTATTGTGACGCTCAGATAAGTGGATCTCCATGTCCTTCACAATGATCGTCTAGCATCTGATGCTGTTCACACTCCTTACATATCGTACCATACACTGTACATACAATTATCTGATGCATGTTCCTAGACTTTATCCAGGTGCCAAACAATATGGGAAGTCTTTCAAACATGTGTTAGTAGATGGCGTATGGACTTCGCGCCAAGTTGTGCTTTCGTCTGGAGTCCCAAAATTTAAAATATACTAGAAGTGGTTTTTGTTCTACTAGTTAAAAACCCAATGCTGCATTTCTGTACTTGTATTAACATAAGTAAAACGTACTACCTCATCATTAATAGCACATGGAATAAAAAATTTTCTTCCTACTATTTTGTCCAAAACTGATGTTTTTGAGACCGTGAATGCGTAAAAAATACAACCCGATTCTTGCAAAGAAAAAAAACATCAACACAACATTAATAACGTTATTCATTTACACAAATAGCGCAGTTACCGGTTTCATCTTCAGATGACTGTTCACGTTTGTATGAAGGCGGGTACACGCTGGACCAGCGAAGGCCAGCGAACAACCACCATCTGCTTCGTTGGCCGAAATTTTCTTAGTGTGTACGGTTGATAACTCGCAACCAATGAAGCAGTTAGCATTGGTTGCGGTTCGGACTGCCGGCGGTACCATCAAAGCGTTGGCGGTGAGTTGGGTTTGCGATCCACTTTCCACTGTGGACACCGGGTCGAATGTTCGTTGCTTCAGTAAAGATTTGTTGTGTGTGTTGCACAGGTATGTATTTAATGTCTCTAAAAATATTGGAGTGTTGACTGGAATACGCAATCAACATTAAAAGCTGGTAGTTCTATTGTGAACGCGAAAGTTTATGGGACCCTACGAACTGCGACTGTAAAAACAAACTGGAGGAATTAAGTGAACTGTTAGAAAACTGTGAAAAAGAAAATGGTATCTTTATCGGTATCTTTCTAATGCAGGTACAGCTCTCCTAAAAGAAGTGCCACTCCGTCTTCAGGCCACGAGCGGCCTACCGGGACCATCCGCCCGCCGTGTCATCCTCGGTGGAGGATGCGGATAGGAGAGGCGTGGGGTCAGCACACCGCTCTCCCGGCCGCCACTATTCGGTCGAGTAGCTCCTCAATTGTCATCGCGAGGCTGAGTGCACCCCGAAATATGGCAACAGCGCATGACGGCCTGAATGGTCACCCATCCAAGTGCCGACCACGCCCGTCAGCGCTTAACTTCGGTGATCTCACGGAAACCGGTGTATCCACTGCGGCAAGGCCATTGCCTCTAAAAGAAGTGTCATCTTCGGAAATTTGAGGGCCTACAAATTCAATAACAATTCGAAATCCGTAGCACTCATCTGCAAAAAATTATAAAATAGATCATATTCGAAATCAGTTTTAAGGGCAGACATTAATTTTGTCCCATCACACTACTCTATACTTTTCAAAACAGAGGCCGTCCACCTGCACTGTTTCGTCTTCTACTTCTTTTTCTGATAATCAGTTTCTTGCAGTAAAATAAATGCTGCACGTACAACGACTGCTAAATCCTCTTCTTCCCGAATAATATCGGCCGGTGGAACTGTTGTTATTAAAACGGTACTTCATAACAGTCACAAAACTGGAGCAAAGTCATCAAATTATCAGAGCCAGTTGTCAATTCCTTGGTCCCAACCCATCGGTTTGGTGAGGATGGCAGGCCAAACGCCAATGCGTTGGCAACCAACGTTCGGCCACATCCATTGGCCGTCGTTCGTTTTCCTTCGTTGGATTAATGTCTACGTGCCTTTACGTTTGTTGTTGCTTGCACTAGTTAACTAAATGTAAACCACAACAGATATAGTACAAACGTAAATAGTCAGCTGGAGATGAATCTGTCGGTTCGAAACTCGTAGTGACCGCATTTCTGTAAATAAATAACATGATCAACGGCGGTTCGCTGCCGTTCTCGTCTTTGCAAGAACCAACTTGTAAATACGGCACTTAGAACGTTCTTAATAAAATGTTTACTTTCTAATTTGATACATTATTTTTTTGCAGTGATGAGTTGAACAGCATAGTTCTGGGGTCTCAGACTACCTTCTCCTTGTTTTGGATACAATTAGTTATGTACAAACAAAGATACAGTGTTTCTTCATGACATCTGTCAGATTTGGTACTTGAAAGTTTTCCATTTGCACTCTTCAGTTGTTCATGTAGAGTACTCCTGCAGCAACACGATTCATCTTTAGTAATAGCTACTATAATCAGATGGGCGGTCAACAATTTAAGCAGCATATGAAAACTGGATGAATCAAAACAGAATTTCAACTGTCCCACCGGAGTGCATTGTGTGTTTTTCAGTTTCCTCCGTTGTTACGGTGCCAGTGCCTAAAGTGTCGAGACTTTTTAATTACCGATTCCCTCACGCCTCCTGTCTGCAGACATCACGACTGCGCTATAATCACCGTCCCCTCCGAATAAAGCAGAAGTTATCGGTACGGCCGTTTTTTCCCATCCTCGCCCGCGATAAAGAGCGGAGGTGTCGGCGGCAGCTGGTGACCGCCAACAATCGCCCTGTCAGAGCGCGTTCGCTCGGGAAGTCGGAGCGGCCAAGTTCGTTAGTGGCCCGGAATCCTGTCAGGTGGTCGCGCCCAAGTTCCCCGACGGGAGTGCTTGCAAGTCGGTGGGGGGAAAACTCCGTCAGAGCCCCTGGAATGATTAATAACGTCAATTTGCGTTCCTCGGGCGTCAGGTGGCGCGCCCCGCGCCGAACTTGCCAATCCTCTTTCCGGGGACAATGCGGCTTTTGTCTCGGCAGCGTCTCCTGTTCGCCCAAGAGCCCGTGGGAACACCCCTGCTGGCTGCAGCCAGCTATGCACTGCGTCCCACTCCAGTCTCCAGTTGCCTAACCTGTACTGACATAATGTTCGAGCCCCCAGTAAAGATCCCTGGAACAAAAAACCTTGCCCAGTAGTTGGAAGAATGCAAATGTCACAGCCTTGTACAGGAAGGGGAGCTAAACTGAGCCACAATATCACCGTCCAATATCTTCGGCATCCATTTGCTTCAGAATCATAGAACGCATTCTGAACTCAAACGTAATGGGGTATTTCGAACAGAATGACCACGTCAGTCGGCATGGATTTCGAGGACATTGATCATGTAAAATCCAATTCGCACTTTCCTCACGTGACCTGCTGATAGCCATGGATCAAGGCAGTACTTCTGGATTTCCAGAAAACATCTCAGTATCACATCTATGATTATTATCAAAGTGCGATAAATGGAGAATAAAGAGAAATTGTTAACTGCAAAAAATGGTTCAAATAGCCCTGAGCACTATGGGACTTAACTTCTGAGGTCATCAGTCCCCTAGAACTTAGAACTACTTAAACCCAACTAACCTAAGGACATCACACACACCCATGCCCGAGGCAGGATTCGAACCTGCGACCGTAGCGGTCGTGCGGTTCAGGACTGTAGCGCCTAGATCCACTCGGCCATGTTAACTGCACTGAGCATCTTTTAGTAGGGAGGATGCATCAAGTTGTCTTGGATGGACAGTCATCGACAGATGTAGAAGAAAAATCGGATGTGCCCCAGGGGAAATGTGTTACGACCCTTGGTATTCTTGCTGTATATTAATGACCTTACAGGAAATATTAATAGGAACCTTACACTTTTCGCAGATGAAGGAAACTACACAGATATTCACTCTTGATAAGATTTCAATGTGGTGTAAAGATTGACAACTTTTTTCAAATGTTCACAAATATAAAATTGTACATCTTGCAAAACGAAAAAAAAGTATTATTCTACGAGTATAATATCAGTTAGACACAGTTGGAATCTGTCAAATCGTACAGATACATGGTTGTAACAATCTGTAGTGTTATGAAATGAAATGGTCACATACTCTTAGTCGTAGGCGAAGGAGGTGGCAGACTGCGGTTAATTGCTGGAACTCTAGGGATGATGATGTTTTGTTTGTGGGGCACTCATCAGCGCGGTCATCAGCGCTCGTACACATTCTCAATCTCTACACACTCCAAACTAACCATTTACATGTGGAATTATGAGGATAACACAAACACCCAGTCTCCGGACAGAGAAAATCCCCAACCCGGCCGGGAATCTGAACTTGGACCTTGAGATCCGGAGCTATCAACGCTTGTCACTAGACCACGAGCTGCGGATTGGAACACTAGGGAAATGTTATGAGTTTACAAAGGACACTACATAAAAAAAAACACTCCTGAGACCCATCCTAGAAGTTTGCTAAGTGCATGGGACCCATACCAAATAGGACTAACAGTGGATATTTAATAAATACGGGGAAGGGCAGCACGAATGATCACAGACTTGTTTGATCCATGGGAGAATGTCACAGGGATGTTGAAGAAATTGACATGGTAGGCACTTGAAGATACGCACAATCAAGAACCAGCTTTAAATCATGAATCCAGGAGGACACTACAACTCCCTACTTTCGCTGCCGTCTCATTTTGTACGTTACAGACAAAAACACCCAATCTGAAACGCTCATATTTGGAATTTTTGGCTTTGCCTGATGTATGGTGTGTCCACATTCCTTCACAGTGCATTATGTGTATCAGATACTGCAATAAATGTTTAACGTGTGATGTTAGTTTTAAGGTCGCTCCTCGGCAGTTATTTAAATCCTGCCAGCGTCCCCTTTCTGTGACAGAAAGATCGTATTTCAAATGCTCGTAGCAGAATCTTTTGCCCAGTCTCTTTAACTAGACTCCACTGGCACCGACCCTTGCCTGCAGCACGCCCACCTCTCCGTGCTGTTGCTCTGGAGTTGACCCGTGCGCCGACGCCCTGCAGCAACAGCCGCGGGACTGCCCTGCTCCTGAGTTGCTCTGCCGCTCTACCATAGTCTCGCCTTGTCCGGCGGCCAGGGAGCGCTGCCTCCTCATTATTTCTGCCCCTGGGAGCGCCGGCTCTTACCCCTGCTGCCCTGCAGCGGCCGCCTAACTTCGTCACGAGGGAGGCTGCTGCAATGTCGCCGGCTTCCCAGCCCAACTGCCCACTCTGTCATTAAGAACGTGCCCTGTGGAAGTTGGCCTTACTATTCGATTCTCCGGACGGTACGCATTCAGGCGAGAGAAACTACTTGTGCCTCCGCGCTCTCTTCCCTCGACCACCCCCTCCCCCTCCGCGCCATCCCCAAATTCCCTAAGCTCCGCATTTTATGCTCACGGCTACACTTACCCCAAACAAATCATACAACTCCCCCACACATACACTTCTCATTACAGTCACATATCCAATTCCACACCCGTACACACTATTACGAGCACGAATTTTTCTATGCCTGTGGGGAAGGGAGGTTTGGAGAGAGTCAGTTTCGATTAAGATCGATCTATACACATCAGGGAACGGATCGTCGGAATATTAAACGATGTACTTCATTAAGTACGGGTGTATCAGTACCAGCACATTTGGAAGTTAGGAGAAGTTTCAGCTGACGCGAATTTTATCCGGGTTATATGGCCGTGGTCCATGGAACTGAAGTTTTATGTACTATGACGAACTATTATCCACGGCTATACAGGGTGTTACAAAAAGGTACGGCCAAACTTTCCGGAATCATTCCTCACACACAAAGAAAGAAAATATGTTATGTGGACATGTGTCCGGAAACGCTTACTTTCCAGCAGCAACTTCTCTGACGCTGAGATTAGGGTTATCGTCAACTGCACGAAGAATTGCCTCGTCCATTGCAGGTGTCCTCGTCGTTCTAGGTCTTCCCCAGTCGCGAGTCATAGGCTGGAATGTTCCGTGTTCCCTAAGACGCCGATCAATTGCTTCGAACGTCTTCCTGTCGGGACACCTTCGTTCTGGAAATCTGTCTCGATACAAACGTACCGCGCCACGGCTGTTGCCCCGTGCTAATTCATACATCAAATGGGCATCTGCCAACTCCGCATTTGTAAACATTGCACTGACTGCAAAACCACGTTCGTGATGAACACTAACCTGTTGATGCTACGTACTGATGTGCTTGATGCTAGTACTGTAGAGCAATGAGTCACATGTCAACACAAGCACCGAAGTCAACATTACCTTCCTTCAATTGGGCCAACTGGCGGTGAATCGGGGAAGTACAGTACATACTGACAATACTAAAATGAGCTCTAACATGGAAATTAAGCGATTCCGGACATCTCCACATAACATCTTTTCTTTATTTGTGTGTGAGGAATGTTTCCTGAAAGTTTGGCCGTACCTTTTTGTAACACCGTGTATAGAGAAGCCATCGAAATATATAAACATGGGGTTAATTTTAACAGAAAAGTAGAAGCCATGAAACTCAGCGATATATGGACAGTGGCGCTACAGAATCGATGAGAAGTTTTTATCTTTGACGTACTATGATCGATAGTTATATTTTATCCTTGACAAGGTTTATCTCTGCTATCACGTGAAATCCAGACCACGCCCACTTTCCGCGGTATTTAGGCCGTTCTTCGACGTCCGACTCGTCAGTCGGCAAGACTCGGCCCAACCAGGAGCACCTCCGCAGATGTTCAACGTGACTTTGGACGAAACGTCAGGGATAGAAGAGTTCCATGGACCACGGCCATACGATCCGGAAGTATTCTCGGCAGATGAAACATCCGATCGTGAAAGCCTTCATTGTATGATAAGAGAAGTTTGTTATTGAACAATCACTAGCTGATATTCCCAAACTAGCAATCAGTTTCAGTGATCGCAGCGGTTATCAAATACTTAATAAAGAATTCTCCTGTTACCGATTGCACACAACAGAAATTAATTACACTGCCTGACTAAAGAAGAGAAACAAGCAGAAGACATAGTTGGATATCAGTGTAACTTGTCTCTCTGTCTCTCTCTCTCTCTCTCTCTCTCTCTCTCTCTCTCTCTCACTCACACACACACACACACACACACACACACACACACACACACACACACACTTGGGTAAATTTGCAATCTCTGTGATATGTGGAAGGAAGGAAGGAAGGAAGATAGATCACTTTTTAACGTCCCGTCGACAAAGAAGTCATCATCAGAGATGAAGCACAAGCTTGGAATGTTTTTTGGTAAGGATGAGGAATGAACTCGGCTGAGCCCTTTTTTTAAAAAAAGAACCATCCCGCCATTTGCATGGAGCAATTTAGTGATATGACGGAAAACCTAAGTCTCGATGGCCGGACGCAGATTCGAACCGTTGTCCCCCGAGTGCGAGTCCAGTGTGCTAACCACTGCTCCACCTCGCTCCCTGTGACAGGTACAGCGGACACAAGGGTGCATTAGTCTTGTCCATATTCGGTGTTTCATTTCCACTCTTCAATTGTTAAACGTATTGAGAAGCTAATTTAAGCGACGCTGGAGATATTAGCTCATATAGCTTGAGAAGCTAATGAAATCTAATTGCATTTAACAACAACAAAAAATAGACTCGAGTGCAGCCTTTGTAATGAAGATAAAATGATTAGGTGAATAACTGCTTGAACCAGTTCAACAGTATTACAATAGCTTCCCACAAAGTACTCATATAGTACAGTTACACGAACATGTATTTTGGTAAACTTGTCTTTATCACTATCGACTTTCATATTTATAGAAATATTTTCTGTAGCCTTTTAGGATACATTTTATTGTGAATATCCCACACCTCAATACCAGCCGCTAATTTGATTGTTTTATGATCATTAGCTATCCTGAGTCAGTATCGAATGTTATTGAAGAAGGACGTGGGCCGCATGGCTTACAATGACACCAGTCATTACAGTTTTTTTTTTGGTAAATTTTTTCACGTCTTTAGTATTACTTCATTTATTTGGTCACAGCTTTCAGCGGTCGAAGCAACATTTTTAAGCGCTCGTGTTTGTTGAAGTCAGTCAGCCGGGCTGCCATCTTACTACCTACGGTCAGGCAAGGAATGTGGAAGTTAGTCAGCAAAATTTGTTCTTATGGAAGTCGGGCTACTGCAGAATGTTGTAACGTAGGCCTGTGTGCTGTATTCCGTAAGCGAGAGAAAACTGATAAAAACTGAAGAGTTCAAACCAAAAGTCGTACTCAATCACTAGAAAATGACTCTGGAATCACTTCAAGCAGCGGGTTAGATTCATACGTCCGGCAGCTGGAATCTGAGCTGCTCATGGAGATTCTGTTCCACCGCAGAAGAATCAGTATCAGTAACACTTTGATTCGTCTCACTGTTTTTCTTTTCTGTTTACCTCTAATTAAGAGTCATAAATTTGAACGTGAACAGTTAGTGGTACTGAGCAGAGAACAATGGTAAAACGGTAGATTCTCAATGATTACGCTATTACCGCTTTTGGAAGAAATTTAAAAATTAAATCAATCACTGTAGGGGAATGATAGTGAAAGACTTACATGACATTGTGGGGCAGAAAAGTAATATTACTGATGCGTTACCGGTTGAAGGAACACTGAAGGCTAACGAAGTTAAAAAAAAGTGTCTCTTTTGTGGAGCCTCGCCGTTCGTCCTCCCTCCTTTCCGGCATGCTGGCACGTGGAAATAAAAACGAGGATAATCATGTTTTATATCTCTCTGAAGCTTACAGAATTAAAGCCGTAACCGACAGATATTAAAGGATTACTCACACCTCTTAATGGATTTTGGTCATAATTATGCGAATCTCTTTTTTTCTCTCTCATTACTCCAGTCCCTTAAAATGAGGTTGAAATAAAACACAGATCTCGATGCTAGTTTCCGAACCTCGTTAGTAATATGTAGATTCGCAAGTGAATATCGTTACGCTTCGGACCACCGTTGTCTCAGTTTAAATTGCTTCTGCTGACGAACTGTAATTCATCAAGACTGCGTAACAGTACTGCTTTCGTAAAAGCTATGTTCGAGTTTGTCAACGCAACGAATATTGTGGAAACATTTTAAATGGTGGCAAAGTCACAAGCAATACAACGTTTTGTTATAATGTCGAATAGCGAATAACGAATTGACTGTTGGACAATCGTGTGTGGTGCTCATAATTATCGCAGGAGATGCCATGACTCATACGGAATGGCAGACAAAAGAACACTAAAGTATTTTCCCGAAATAGTATTTGCACACAAACAGCCTGCTTATACCTCGGTGGCCAGAGATTTTAAAAAGTGTGGAACCGCTGGATACAATCGAAGTCTGTAACACACAAATCTGAAAGAGAAATAAGAAAAAAATTACGCCACAGAAATTAAAGTACTTCCACCCTGCTGTTTTACTGAAGTACGAAAATTGCTCCGCGTCGTTTGAGAAGTAAATTACTTTGCCTTGTCTGCCCTTGATTTCCGCAATTAAAAATAATTTTCAGGCTGCGAGATTTTAATGAAGCTCTCGAACCACTCAGCGCAGTAATTTGCAAATACTCCATTTGCATTTTTATTTCTTATTTTATCTTCAATTTCATAGCCTATAGATTCTTGCCGTCCCACGTACAAATGGCGTCCGCTTTACTAGCACATTGTCACCACACCAACAGTTTGCCAACAACTCTACACGTTGTTCAGACGTAGACTGTTAAAATAACAGTCACTCGTGACGTAGTACGGGAAGTGACACAATGACGGTATAATGAAAGCAAGATTATTCAGTATGGCCGAAGCGAGCAAAATTACAGAATCAGAGAAGTGCAGATGATAGAAACTCTTTTCGACATAGAAATCAAGCACATAAGTTTTAAATACTACAAGGGGGGGGGGGGGGTCGGAAAGTAGCGCACAATGATTTTTTTTCACCCCTGCTATTGCAGCTGGAATGTTGAAATTTCACGACGATGTAGTTTGAAGTTTGCGCTACAGGGAGTATTTTGTTTTCATGTGCAGCTCTCGCGAGAGAAGCCTGAACTACGAAACAAAAATGGCGCGCATGTTACTGTCGTCAACTTATGAAGAGCAGCGAAGTGCAATATTTGCAGGCCAAAGGGCATAACACGAGTAAAACTCACAGGGGCAAGCGTGGCGTGGATGGGGACGATTGTATGGACCGTAGCAATGTCTACAGGTGGTGTGTCGTCTTCCAAGATGGCGGTGTGAATCTTAGTGATTCGCCACGCTTCGGGCGGCCGGTAGCAGCTGCAACCCGGTAAAATGTCGGAACCATTGAGGCAGCAATTTTGAACTGCCGGCGTGTGCAGCTACGAAGCTTATCGCAGCAGTTCAACATTGCCTGTGCTTCGGTGTGCGATATTGTTCATGACACGCTGAAATTTCATGAAGTTAGTGCTGGCTGGGTGTCTAAGGACCTGACAGACAACCACAGTGGCTAGTGAATGATGACAAGCTTGGATCACCTAACGCGTTACGCCGCAGAAGGGCGTGACTTTCTGAAAGGAATAGTCACTGTTGATGAGTCGTGGGCGTCCCACAACACGCCCGAAACCTAGCAGGCCTATATGGAGCGGACAAATGCTGGTTCCCCAGTATGAAAGAAATTCAAAGTGACTTGGTCTGCGAGGAAGGTGTTTGTTACAGTGTTCTGGGGTATGCAGTGGTTAAGTTGCGTAGTGCCCTTCGTGACAAACGTCACAACATTAATGCAGGCGATGCAAAACTTCTTCATATAATGCTCGACTCCATGTTGCTGCTCCTGTTCGTGAGAAACTCGCCAGATTTAGGTGCTCCAGCATCCACCATATACTCTGGAGCTTGACCGTCGGACTTTCATCTGTTTGATCCCATGAAGTTATTCCTGGCCAGCCAACGCTTTGCGGCAGATGCGGAAGTGTAATCTGCATTCCGCATACTTCAACCAAACGGACTTACGCGAACAGGGCATATTGAAACTGGTACCATGGGAGAAATGTGTTGAGAACGTTGGTGACTATGTAGAAATGTAAGTAAAAGATGTAAGTTCATATGATATTTTTTGTTTTTTTACCTATGAAACTTTTTGGCAATAAAATCATTGTGCGTTACTTTCTGATCTTCCCTCGTATGTCTGGGGGAAAACATCCTATGGCATTTTAACATGGGTCGAGGGAACAGCGGAAAGTAAGAACTGGAAACATTTGAAATGTGTGGCAACAAAGGTTGTTAAAAATCGAATTGAGGGGATAACACGAAATGACGAGATACTGGAAGAAATAGTTGAGGCTGAAAATGTGAAACCCCTTACAGGATAAAGAGACATGTTAGAATATCATGTGATGAGCCATTCACGGTTTGGGTAGTAACGCGAATAAACTGTAATGGCAGGATGGATTATAAAATGTAGAACAGATTATCAAAGACACTGAGTGTAATAGATGACAAAAGTTCTTGGCATAATATGATGGTAGAAAGAGGTTAGTGAATATACCACACCCGTCGAAAGACTGTAGAGTATAAGAATTTAAGGAGACAATTCAAGCCTCTAATTCATAGTACACAAACCACCTTACTGTTTGTGGCAGTGGGTCCTTTCAGCACTATTATCACATGTATCTCCCATATCTGTTTCATTCGCGAATGATGCATGGGAAGAACAACTGTTCGTAACCCGCCCCGTTATCTCTGCTTTCTTTAATTTTCCCGGTATTATCAGGTGTGGATAGCAATTCAAAGTTTGGTATAGGTAGTAGGTATGTCTGGGCAATAATAGTCTTACGACGGTTGCAACAGTATGGTTAGAATAGGTCACAAAATTTCCCAGGAATTTTCCGGAATAAGCATATAAGATAAAGGTGCTTATTACCGCCGACTTTATTTAAGGTATGCTTAGAAGCAGCTTCGCAAAATGCAGTGGAAATGTAGTGGAACGGGAATCCCTGTAGAACAAGGAATACTGCAGCTATACATTACTCTTCGTTAATGACCAGGTTCTGATAGCGGGAGACAAGACGAATCCAGATACATAGTCAGGAAACTTCACGAAGAATACTCAGAACGAGGCCCGACAATAAACACAAGAAAGACGGGATACATGGTAGTGGATGAGGACGAAAGGGAAGATTTGGATGTACGAGGGCTGTTCAGAAAGTAAGCTCCGATTGATCGCGAAATGGGAACCACAGTGAAAATTAGAAATGTTTTATTTTAACAGTTAGCTACACCATCCAGCTACTTCTCTACGTAGTTGCCGTTCTGACTAAGACATTTGTCGTAGCGTTGTACCAACTTTCCAATACCCTCATCATAAAAGACAGCCGCCAGTGCTTTCCGCCAATTCTCTACGCTGGCCTACAGCTCGTTTTCTGTGCCAAAATGTTGTCTTCATAGCCAGCGGTTCATGTGAGCAGAAATGAAACGCAGGGGGAGTCAATTACGGGCTGTATTGTGGGTAGTCAAACATTTCCAATTGAAAACGATGCAGGAGCATCTTCATTGCCCCTTCAGAATGCGGCTGAGAATATTGCCTTGTAGAAGAAACTGCACGACAGTTATGTAATGTTGGCTGTATAGCTTCAGGCGAAATTTCTCACCAGGTCCTCGTACTTGGCGGGAGACACTATTCTCTAGACAACTTTACGCGATCACTGTGAGCTCAGAAATGAGAGGAGTGACGTGATGCTATCTAGGGTCATACTAGAGACACTGCGCAACACATCTGTGCAAAGCTTTATCGGATTATCGTAGTCGTTTCCATTTCGCGATCAATCGGAGCTTACTTTCTGAACAGCCCTCGTAATATTCCGCAAAATTAAAAATGTCTGCAGATTTAAATACGAGTAATTGGGCGTGATTTTTGAAACAAACGAAAGAAACACACAAGACGTGGCAAATAAAATTGGGCAAATTTGACCAGAACTGAAGTGGAAAACTTCCTACACGTCGGTTAGGAGCCTGAAGATGGCGTAGTAAATCACCGAAACTGCTAGCCAAATAAAATAAATCTAGAAACTAGACGGCTGAAAGATGTTTGATTTGACATCCACTATTTATCGAGGTGTGAATTGGTCTTTCCAAGCCAGTCCCTCGACCTTGTAAATTTAATTAAAAATAATAAATATTCAAATAACATACGGAAATGACTACTTCTACATGAAAACGCGCGGTTTTTTTTATCATCTTACCTCTCAAGTATCATATGAATTAAATAATGTGACCAGTGATGAAAAACAGCTGGATTCGATGCGTCGCCTCGGGTACAACCCTTTTGGTATCCGCGAACGCTAACCACGTGAACACACTGAATTCTTACTGCCGAGTACGTAACAGACGCGTTAAAGTTCTCCTGCGATTTTCTCGGGATTTCCAGAGTAGTGCACGTTACTAATTGCACATCATGTTGTTTTAATGACCTAATAAAGGTGCAAAAAGTTCGAAGTAAATCCGTGATCCCAACGTCGTGGCCTCTCCTTGTTAGTACCGTACAGCAGGTGAGGGGTGGGCCAGCCCGTCACGCCTGTCTCATCAGAGTGGCATCTTGGAGTCTGAATATTATCATAAGTAACTGAGAGCTCCGGCTTTTCAGCTTCTCCTGGAAAGGTAGAGAAGACAAAAAGTAGCGCCCTGTATCCAGCAGTTCCGCGCGCTGAATGGCAGGAGCGGTACCCTCGGGGGAGCCCAGCCTCGACTAACCTCTCCGCGGCAGTCGACGGGAGATTATTTAGCCGAGCCCCGGCGCAGATCCCCCTTGATGAGTCCACGGGAAGAGATTTGGCGGCTCGGGAAGCCCTTGCGGCGGGCAACGCGGCTAAGCTGCACTCGGCTGACGGAGTCCTCGCGAGAGGCCAGTCTTCCATTCCATTCCAGCCGGGCTACAGTTGGCACTGCGAGGAACAGACTGCAGGCCCCGTAAGTGTGTGGCTCCAGCAGGGCGAGACCAACTGCAGTTCTACTGCGTAGAATACGGGGGAGACAAGCCATCCCTCAGAGTCAAGAGAGCGGTAGTAGCAATGTTTCTCAGACCGTGCCATACGGCACAAACACACTAACATGAACGTGTAACTTCGTACATTTTCTCGGCGTAATAAGTCTTAAAAGTCCCTTTGGGTTTGCTGCCGGATCCCAAAGTCAACTCGATTCAATATTTCAGCGCTCCAGCTTTCGCCATCTTCAGGAGAACGCTGCTGATGCTGAGTCCCGCTGAAAACTGATACAAGGCTGCAAAACGACGTCCTGTATTTCCGCAGCTCGTGGTCTAGTGGCTAGCGTTTCTGCCTCTGGATCACGGGGTCCCGGGTTCGATTCCCGGCCGCGATGGGGATTTTCTCTGCCTGGGGGCTGGGTGTTTGTGTTGTCCTCATCATATCATCCTCATCATCATCATTCGTGACAGTTGCTAGACTGGACTGTGAAAAAACTGGACTGTGAAAAAACTGGACTGTGAAAAAACTGGACTGTGAAAAAACTGGACTGTGAAAAAACTGGACTGTGAAAAAACTGGACTGTGAAAAAACTGGACTGTGAAAAAACTGGACTGTGAAAAAACTGGACTGTGAAAAAACTGGACTGTGAAAAAACTGGACTGTGAAAAAACTGGACTGTGAAAAAACTGGACTGTGAAAAAACTGGACTGTGAAAAAACTGGACTGTGAAAAAACTGGACTGTGAAAAAACTGGACTGTGAAAAAACTGGACTGTGAAAAAACTGGACTGTGAAAAAACTGGACTGTGAAAAAACTGGACTGTGAAAAAACTGGACTGTGAAAAAACTGGACTGTGAAAAAACTGGACTGTGAAAAAACTGGACTGTGAAAAAACTGGACTGTGAAAAAACTGGACTGTGAAAAAACTGGACTGTGAAAAAACTGGACTGTGAAAAAACTGGACTGTGAAAAAACTGGACTGTGAAAAAACTGGACTGTGAAAAAACTGGACTGTGAAAAAACTGGACTGTGAAAAAACTGGACTGTGAAAAAACTGGACTGTGAAAAAACTGGACTGTGAAAAAACTGGACTGTGAAAAAACTGGACTGTGAAAAAACTGGACTGTGAAAAAACTGGACTGTGAAAAAACTGGACTGTGAAAAAACTGGACTGTGAAAAAACTGGACTGTGAAAAAACTGGACTGTGAAAAAACTGGACTGTGAAAAAACTGGACTGTGAAAAAACTGGACTGTGAAAAAACTGGACTGTGAAAAAACTGGACTGTGAAAAAACTGGACTGTGAAAAAACTGGACTGTGAAAAAACTGGACTGTGAAAAAACTGGACTGTGAAAAAACTGGACTGTGAAAAAACTGGACTGTGAAAAAACTGGACTGTGAAAAAACTGGACTGTGAAAAAACTGGACTGTGAAAAAACTGGACTGTGAAAAAACTGGACTGTGAAAAAACTGGACTGTGAAAAAACTGGACTGTGAAAAAACTGGACTGTGAAAAAACTGGACTGTGAAAAAACTGGACTGTGAAAAAACTGGACTGTGAAAAAACTGGACTGTGAAAAAACTGGACTGTGAAAAAACTGGACTGTGAAAAAACTGGACTGTGAAAAAACTGGACTGTGAAAAAACTGGACTGTGAAAAAACTGGACTGTGAAAAAACTGGACTGTGAAAAAACTGGACTGTGAAAAAACTGGACTGTGAAAAAACTGGACTGTGAAAAAACTGGACTGTGAAAAAACTGGACTGTGAAAAAACTGGACTGTGAAAAAACTGGACTGTGAAAAAACTGGACTGTGAAAAAACTGGACTGTGAAAAAACTGGACTGTGAAAAAACTGGACTGTGAAAAAACTGGACTGTGAAAAAACTGGACTGTGAAAAAACTGGACTGTGAAAAAACTGGACTGTGAAAAAACTGGACTGTGAAAAAACTGGACTGTGAAAAAACTGGACTGTGAAAAAACTGGACTGTGAAAAAACTGGACTGTGTACGGGCGCTGATGACCGTGCAGTCGAGCGCCCTACAAATCAATCATCATCATCATCATCATCGACGTCTTGTATGCGCCTCAGTACCGTACGCGGCACATGTGCTGCCCACCACAGTTGCTGCCCTGAAAGTCTGGGCAGGTGGCGCCGCCCTTGGTAGAACACCGGCAGCTACGGTATATCGCACTCAGAGACTACAAGGGTGGTTTGAAAAGTTCTCGGAACGGAATAGAAAAAAAAGTTCTTATATCACCGAAACTTTTATTTTTCAATGCACTCTTCTTATAGATTAATGCACTTGGTCCAACGATGTTCCAGTCCCTTGATCCCATTTCGAAAATGAGTTTCCTCCAGGCCTGCAGAATTAATTGTCAACTCCGGCTACCAGTTATTCGTTTGAAGTGAATCTTCGGCCACCAAGAAAATTTTCAGTTTTGTGAAGAGATGGAAGTCTGGCGGAGCCATATCAGATGAATAACGCGGGTGTGGCAACAATTCATACCTTAAGTTCGTGTAATATTGCCGTGGCATCGGCACATGTTTGCGGGCTCGCATTGTCTTGATGTAAGATGATTTTCTTCCTTGCTAAACCTGGCTTTTTTCGTGTATATTTTGTTGCAATTTGTCCAGGAGGTTAGCATAGTACTCTCAAGTAACTGTTTGCCCAGTGGGGAGATAATCTACAAACAGAATCTCCTTCGCATCCCGGAACACTGACACCATGACCATTCCCGCCGAAGGAATTGTCTTTGCTTTCTTTGGTGGCGAAGAATGAGAATATTTCCACTGCTCTGACAGTTGTTTTGTCTCTGGGATATAGTAGTGCACCCAAGTTCCATCTGTGGTCTCAAGCCGGCGCAAAAAATCTTGTTCGTTTCTCCTAAAACAGGCAAGACATTGTTTTGATACATCCATTCCCGTGCGTTTTTGATCCAGCGTCAAGAGTGGCGGCGCCCATCTTGCAGATAATTTTTTCATCTCTAATTCGTCAGTTAAAATGTGATGTACCCTTTCATATGACTCATATGACATCTGGCAAGCGTGAGCAATTTCACGCACATTCAATCGGCGATCCTCCATGACCATTTTGTGGTGAACTTTTGCAATGATTTCTAGAGTAGTGACACATCTTGGCCGACCGTTGCGTAGATCATCATCATCATCATCATCATCATCATCATCATCATCATCTGAGCTCTCCCGACCAAATTTAAATTCATTTGTCCACTTGGCCACAGTTGAATATGAATGAGCAGAGCCGCCCCCCTCCCCCAGTGTATTGTGGAAATCTGCATGGATGGCCTCGGCTTTCATACCTTTCTTTACGAAGTACTTGATCACTGCTCGAATCTCGGATTTTTTTTTCATCCTCACAAATCACTATGCGGGAACAACAACAGAGCCACGTTACCGCCACAGCTCTCTTCCAAGAGGACTGACGTGCCACGTGTTTACAGGCAACAATCCAATTAATATCACGTGAACAACTCGTTGCACTAGCGCTCACCTCTCGTGGTGATTACGAGAACTTTTCAAACCACACTCGTATTTTCGAACATTCGGACTGCGCGCGTCGAAGAACATTCTGTTTTGATGAGGGATAGTACAGGGATCCACGTCTTGTTGAGAGGAAACACATTTTCTCTATTAATCAAATTATTGGCCAACCTAATTTCAATTGCCTCTTTATAAACACTGTTCCAAAAACGAGAAGAGTTGGCAACTATCACAGTTTAGTCAAATTTCATCCCGTGTTCCTCGTTCTGCGCCACTGTTGTAGCCTATTACGAGGGCGATGTTCCACGCACCTGTCGTGAACTGTACGGATCGAACGGCCACACTGGCGCGGAATTTTATATATACCAGACTTCCTAACCTCCAAATCATCTTTCACGGAGCCGAGTAGTGCCCAAATCTTGGATGGTGGATGGAACACAGTCTTCATGTTGAAACTCCTTGAAATTCTTCCCATCTTAAACGATATGTCCCCAGCATAAGGAATAAATGCTACAGACCTATGCTCCTCTTCATGCACCTCCGGGGTTGGTTCAAACTCCATATTCCGTCGAATTTGCTTCTCGGAGTATTGATTTATCTTAAAAACAGCCATCATATGTGCAAGTTCTTGGGCTAAACTGTCCGCATCAGTAATGGCACACGCTCTGCGTACCGCTAAGGGTGGTGCCACCTGCCCCGTACTGGAGGGCAGCAACTGTGGTGGGCGGCGCATGCGCCGTATACGGTACGGACGTCGATTTGCAAGTGGAGGTGTACACTGATGAACCAAAATATTATGGCCACCTGCGTAATACCTGCTGGCTGATCCACCTTCAGAACGCAATACAGCAACGATTCTGCATAGCAAGGACCCGACGAGTCCTTTGCAGATATTCGGAGGTATACGGCACCAGATGCCTACGCACAGGTCACGCAGTTCGCGTAAATTGCCGACCGGTGGTTTGTGGTAGAGAACTGGCGCCATATAGCGTCCTAGATGTGTTCTATCACATTCGTATCTGGCGAATTTGGAGATTAAGAATTCAACGTGAGTTCACTGTCATCCCCCCTCAAACCACTGCAGCACGATTCTGGGATTATGACAATGTCAATTATCTTACTGGGAGATTAAGTGAAGATATCAGTCATGTAAGGCTGCAAGTAATCCGCAATAATGTTCATCTTCATCTACATGGATACTCTGCAACAGAGCACGGAAAAAAATTAACACCTATATCTTTCCGCGCGACCTCTGATATCCCTTATTTTGTTATAATGAATGTTTCTCCCTATGTAGGTCGGCGTCAACAAAATATTTTCGCATTAGGGGGAGAAAGTTGGTGATTGAACTTTCGTGAGAAGATTCCGCCACAACGGCAAAACACCTTTGTTGTAATAACATCCACCCCAAATCATGTCAGTGACACTGTCTCCCCTATTTAGCGAAAATACAAAACGTGCTGCGCTTCTTTGAACTTTCTGGTTGTACTCCTTTAATACTATCTGGTAAGGATCGCAGACCGCGCAGCAGTACTCGAGAAGGGAATAACATTACTAAACAAGTGGAAGTGTACACCGATGAACCAAAATATTGTGAAGGCCTGCGTAATAGCTGTCTGATCACCATCTGGAACGCAATACTGCAACGATTCTGCGTGATACATATTCGAAAAGTCCTTTGTAGATATCCGGAGGTACATGGCACCACACACCCACAGGTCATGCAATTGCCGTAAATTACCAATCGGTGGTGTTTTTACGAGGAAGTGGCACCGTGTAATGTCCCAGATATATACTATCGCCTTCAGATCTGTCGAATCTGGACATCAACGTGAGCTCACTGTCATACTCCTCATGCCACTGTAGCACGATTCTGGCATTATGACACGGTCAGTTATTCTACTGGGAGAGGACATGGCCGTGGCGGTGGGAATTTGAACATGTGAGAATTATTGCTAGAGGTTACTAATTGTGGAATTTGCAGTAATGCAAAGAAAGACGTCCTGGAATGTTTGGCGGTTTGACCCTTGCCGAATAACAATTACTCACGGCTCTTGTCGTAGTTTTCACCCAATATACTTACGCCATTTCATATCCACATTATTACCGAACTCATTAATTATCGCCTCACTTTTGCTGTTATTTGCACTGAATAGAATGTCATCTCCCTCTACCTAAGGGTGGCTCATAACTGCTCAAACTCTAATAACTATTCGTGATTCGCTTCAAGATAAAATTTGTGCTTATTCACTGTCACTTTTCTTCCAATACCTGCAAATACATTTCTTTGCTGTTATTTTCAAAAACAGCAGCTGATGGTTAGTGGCTATTTACAAAATATGTTATGCATTTTGCGTTTTCAGAGAACACATAATGGCACGGTATCTGTAGTTTTCATTAGCACTTGCAAATCGTTTGAGTATACAAGGTGCGACAATAAAGTAATGAGACTGATTTTCTTTGCAAGATGTGGCAACCCTGCAGGCTTGCGTAGGCACAATATCTTTGGCCTTCGTCTATAAGCTGCTTCTAGTCCAAGCGGCACATCGATGCAGCTGCTCAGTCGTGAGCTGTGCTGTAATAAGTTAACACATGTTTGTGTCTCTCGTCACAGAAAAGGAACCGCATAATATTGCGCAACGATATGCCATTTCTTTTTGCGTTAAATTAGGTGAAAACTCGACGACAACTTACGGTAAGCTTCAGAAGGCTTTTGGAGAGGAGGTTATGTCAAGAGCTCAAGTTTTTCGTTGGCATAAAATGTTTAGTGAAGGCAGAATGCATGTTGAAGATGAAGACCGCAGTGGACGACCATCAACCTCACGGACGGATGTCAACTTGGCCAGGGTGCGTGAACTCGTAAGATCTTCGAAGATTATCCGTGAAAATGATTGCAGATGAACTGAACATCAATCGAGAAACGGTTCGTCTAATAATAACTGAAGATCTTGGTATGAGAAAGATTTGTGTAAAAATGGTCCCCAAAAATCTCACACCACAACAGCAATTTTTAACCTCAAAACAAATTTCAGTACTACTACAGCCACCTTATTCGCCAGATGTCGCTCCATGCGACTTTTTTCTATTTCCAAGAGTCAAAAAGGCGGTCAAGGGACACCATTTTCAAACAACACAAGATGTCCAAAAAGCTGTGACGATGATCTTGGAGGATATTACAGAAGATGAGTTCCAGAAATGTTACCATCAATGGCAGAAGCGCTGGAAAAAGCGTTTGCAACCAAAAGGGAACTACTTTGAAGGAGACAACACTAAAACTTGACTAAAACGGTAAGCAACATTTCTTTTCACATCAGTCTCATTACTTTATTGTCGCACCTCGAATATCGTGAGAGTGACAATACTGTGTGTTGCTTTTTCTTTGCCATAGAACGCTTCACATGTACATGTACTTTCTCGGAAAATGTTTCATGCACCTAAATTTACGGCATTCTTACATCATTCTACATTAAATCATCTGGACTGGGAGTGTATGATGTAATTCGGGTTGCCTACTGTAAGGGGCGCAATAAATGCGAAGGCTACTCGGAATGCAAGGTTCGACAGGTCACCAAATGGAAGCCACAGTGAAAATCCGATGAATCTTGGCACAGATATGTTGAGCAGTGTCTCTAGGTATGCCTGTCGAGCGCACCCCATCACTCTCCTCAGTTCTGAGCACACAGTGAGCGCGTAAAGATGCATGGAGCAACAGCACAGACAACGAACTGCAGACCTGCGTAGAGAGATGGCGAAAAGAACAGGCGGCTGCCTTGTATGACGAGGATATGGGAAGTGGCGACAACGCTACGAGAAAAGTCTAAGTCGGTGCGGTGACTATGTAGAGAAGTAGCTGGAAGGTGTAGCTAACTGTTGCAAATACAACATTTTTGATTTTCGCTGTGGTTCCCATTTCGCGGCCGATCGGACCTTACTTTCCGAATAGCCCTCGTATTTTCCAGGCCAATTTTATTTTAGTCACCCTGTGCATGTATGTGTAGTATATGCTGCTCCTCTGATTACTGAGTGAGATGGAAAAGGATACGGTGAACTTCCTTACCCGTTCTTCGCTTATCTGAACCTGTTGTGTCTCTAATAACCTCTTCGTCGAAGGGGTGTTGAACGCTAATCTTCCTTTACATTTGTATCTCATTTTGTCTTCCCGGTATCTAACGATGGTGCTAAAAAAATGAATGATTATAAAAGGCAATCCTCACAGACTTTGTTACGAAAATAGTACAAATTTTAATACATTAAAGTCTCTAACTACCTGCTTTATGAATGTAGTAATACTCAGCTATTTATCGGTTACAGAATACATTTTAATTTTTTCACAATTCGGAGCTTCGCACATACAACTGGGAAAATTTTTGTAAACTCCTAATACAGTAATGTAAATGTTACGCAAATGTCTTCATTTGCTTTGAGTTCATTTCTCTCTTCTTACTGAGATATTAAAGGCAATACAGTCGAACTTCTTTTTACCGCGGTCGAGTCTGACATACATCTTACTAAACTCATTGAGAAGATTGTCAGTGCGACAGGATGTTCTGCAGATGGAATTGGCTGTTACGCCTCTGTGTCAGTCTGCAGCATGGACGGAAAAAGGAGCAAATCCTTTCCAGTAACGGGTGAGCTTCGCCTCGTCAACGAATGCCCCTACTTTGTATGCAACCCAACTGGCGCAACTGTAATGGGGGAAGGGTGTAGATTGAAGCGCCGTGCAGCGTGATGTAGCGGGCCAGTGCGAGAACGTCGATAAGTCCGATGTCGAAGCAAATATCGACCACGATCAGCATTACTCAGTGGTGCCCACCCCCCCTTCTCCCGGACGTGCGACGGGCCCGCAAAGATTAATGCTGGCACTTGCCGGGGACAGCTGTCGGTGTCACGTGTAAGCGAGAGGAAAAGCTGTTGCCCAGTGACCACGCTCTAACCCCGGCCTTCATTCCGTGGTATGTCTAGCGTGTTTCATAGCCATAAAAATACATAGTATCTAACGTTTGATATTAATCATATAACATCCCACACTCTCGCTCCTGAGCTGTGGTAATACGAAATTCATGTTATAAGGTCCTACGGCATGCAGGGAACTCTGAGAACGCAGCTTTTTGAACAATCAAATTTAACGTCTTAACGCAATTCATAAGAAAACGCTAATACAAGTAACAACATTTTATCTAATACAGTGTACCCTCAGGGTTTCAGAGGACGGCTGCGGGAAAGCTACGAGACGTACAGAAAATACACATGAGTGGACAGAGCACTTCATCAGGTTTTTTCACTCACGTTATAGGTGTTCAGTATGAACACCATTTGTAACGCAGCAAACGTCAATACGTCCGTGCAGTTCGTGGAAGTCGCTGACACGAACAGCTAAGAACGGCGCGACGCAGTCCGCTCTGGAATTCTATTCACTGGGTTGCCTATTTTCAGTTGCGGACTAATTCGATGTTACAGTACGGACCCAGATGACTTATCCGTTGTGATACACCTACCCCCTAGCGCAGCTGTACCATGGTGCGGATTAGGAATATAAATTTGGAGAGAAGCACTACCAACTGATGTGTGTCATTTATTCTGTAGGGCTTTGTACTGTTCTTGTAGTTTTTGTCCAGTCGTAACCCCGTACATATTAAAGCTACAACCTTAAGTATACTGTCAGTGTAAAATTCCTGCTTCATTAAGATCAAAGTGGCAGACGAACTTCTGTGCTCACCCAGCAATCTTCCCCCCTACGTAGACTGATGGCAATAAAACATTTTCGCATTCAGAGAAGAAAGTGGCTGATAGAAATTTCGTGAAAAGATCTCGCGCATGAAAAAACGCCTTTGCTTTAATGATTGCCACGCTAACACGCTTATCTTATCCGTGACACTTTCTCCTCTATTTCGATATAGTGCAAAACGAACTGCCCTTCTTTGGACTTTCTCGATGTCCTCTAGCAATCCTGTCTGATAATGATCCCATACCGCACAGCTGTACTCCAGTAAAGGACAGAGAAACGTAATGTAGGCTGTCTCTTTAGTAGACCTGTTGCATCTTCTAACTGTTCTGCCAATAAACGCGGTCTTTGGTTTACCTTCATCACAATGTTATGCATGTGATCGTTTCAATTTAAATTGTTCGCAATTGTAATTTCTAGGTATTTAGTTAAACTGACACCCTTTAGATTTGTGAGATTTTCCTGTAATCTAAATTTAATGGATTCTTTCTAGTACTTATGTGGATGACTTCAAACTTTTTTTATTCAGAGTCAACTACCACTTTTCGCACCATACAGTACCGTGCCTTAAGTCATTTTGCAATTGGTTTTGACGTTCTGATGATTTACTAGACCGTAAATGACAGCATCATCTGCAAATAATTTAAGAGAGCTGCTCAGATTGTCTCCTAAATTGTTTATATAGATTTGCAACAGCGGAGGGCCTTTAATACTTCCCTGAGAGACGTCAGCTTTCACTTCTCTTTGACTCGATGACTTTCAGTTGATTACTACGCACTACGACCTTTCTTACGGGAAATCACGGATCCAATGGCCTAACTGACACGATATTCTACAGGACCACAATTTTATTCGAAGCCGCTTGCAGGAAATGTATCATAAACCTTGTAGAAATGGAGAAATATGGTATTAATTTGAGATTCTCCATCGATAACACTTATTACTTCAGGAGAATAAAGAAATAGTTGTTTCATACGAATGGTATTTTCTGAAACTGTGCTAACTGTGTGTCAGCAAATTGTTTTCTTCGAGGTAGTTCATAATGTTCGAACACCACAGTATGTGTTCCACATCCCTACTGAAAATCGACATTAGTGATATCTGTCTGTAATTCAGCAGATTACTCCTATTTCCTTTCTTGACTATCTGTGTGACCTGTGCAACTTATCAGTCTTTAGGACGGATCTTTCGTCGAGAGAGCGGTTGTGTATGACTGCTAAATGTGCAGCTACTGAATCATCATACTCTGAAAGAAACATAAGAGGTATACATTCTGCACCGGAGGACTTGCCTTTATTCAATGAATGGGGTTGCTTCGCTTCACCGACGATATCTACTTCTAAGTAACTAACATTGGCTACAGTTCATGATTCGAATCCTGTAAAATTTATTTCGTCGTGTTTGGTAAACGCATTTCGGAAATCCGTATACAATAACTACGCTTTAGTGGTACTGTCGTCGCTATCATTAGCCTCGCTGTCGCGGAGTGAAGGGATTGACTGCGTTTTGCGGCTGATGTACTTTACATACGACCAGAATCTCTTCGAATTTTTGCCATATTTCGAGACAGATTTTAGTTACGGAAACTAATAGAAGTGCTAAATTTCGGCTTTCTGTAAAATTTCGCCAGTCTTGAAGATTTGGCGTTATTTTACAATTGGCATGTGAACGTATGAATTTTCTGTCAAGCACCCTTCAAAAGCTGTGGGAGTAGGAACTAAGGTAGCATAGCGCCAGATTGTAATGGATACCTATCGACAGCTGTATTGGTCACTTCCTGATCGCCTAGGTGGCTTTTGTGTTGTTTATACCGCCAGTGCTGTCTAAATACACCGCTGGCCATAAAGATTGAAACTCCATGAAGACGCTTTTTTTCTCAAAGTACTAATGAGAAAAAACTGGCATTTGAGATAGACTGCAGCACTTTTCTTCTCTTTTGCAATCCTTGTCTTCTTAGAGTGGCACCTGTATCATACGTGCTCAATTATTTGTTAGGTGTATTCTTCTACAGTCATTGCCCTCTACATTTCCCTCTAGTACCATGTAAGTTATTCCCTGATGCCTTGAAATATGTCCTATCATACTATACCTTCTTCTTGTCAGTGTTTTCCATATCTTCCTTTCTTCGCCAATTCTGCGGAGAACCTCTTCATTCCTTACCTATTCAGTCCACCTAATTTTCAACATTCCTCTCTAGCAATACGTCTCAAACGCTTAGAGTGTCTTCTGGCCTAATTTTCTCACAGTCCATGATTCACTGTCGTACTGCGCTGTGCTCCAAAAGCACGTTCTCAGAAATTTCTTCTACAAAATAAAGACCAATGTTTGATAATTGTAGACTTCTTTTGGCGAGTAATGTACTCTTCGCCTGTGGTAGTCTGTTATTTATTTATTTATTTTTATTATTTTTATTTCATTCTTGCTTCGTCCATCACGGGCTATTTTGCTTCCAAGGTTGCAGGATTTCTTTACTTCACCTACTTCGTGATAACCAAATTTAATGTTAACGTTCTCGCTAGTCTCATTTCTGCTGCTACTCATTACTTTAGCCTTTCTTAAGTTAGTCGCAGTTCATATTCTTCATTCATTTTTCCGTTCATTTCATTCAACAAACCTTCCACTCTGAGTTTCAATCCCACTACTGAACCTTTCTTAGCCGCGCGGAGTGGCCGCGCGGTTTGAGGCGTCATGTCACGGACTACGCGGCCCCTCCTGCCGGAGGTACGAGTCCTTCCTCGGGCCTAATATATATATATAGTGTGTGTGTGTATGTGTGTGTGTGTGTGTGTGTGTGTGTGTGTGTGTGTGTGGTGTTCTAGCATAAGTTAGTTTAAGTAGTGTGTAAGTATAGGGACCGATGACCTAAGCAGTTTGGTCCGTTAGGAATTCACACACATCTGAACATCTTTTTAACCTTTCTTTTATTTCCGTCATTTCTTTCTCGAGCTATAGATAGAACAACAGGGTGAAAAACTACATCCTTTTTAATGTGCGCTTCGTTCTTGGTCTTCCTTTGCTTTTGTTCCCTCTTGGTCCTTGTAACCATTGCATATTACCTGTCTTTCCTTACAGCTTGATCCTATGTTTTTTTAGAATTTCCAACATTTTGCACCATTTTATATTGGACGCCTTCTTCAGGTTGACAAATATTATGAACGTGCCTTGATTTTCTTGCTTCCATTATCAGTGACCACACCGGAACTGCCTCTCTGGTGCCGTTACCTTTCCGAACGCCAAAGTGATCACCATCTAATAGACCGAGATAAGAGAAATCAGGAATCGTATGGAAACATACACTGAGGTGACAAGAGTGACGGGAACCTCCTGATACCGTGTCGGATCTCCATCCGCTCGGCGTAATGCAGCATCTCGACGCGGCATGGATTCAGCAACTCATTGGAAATACTGAGCCACGCTGCCTCCATAGCCGTCCATCATTGCGAAATTGTTGCTGGTACAGGATTTTGTGCATGAACTTACCTCTCGATTATGCACTATAAATGTTCCATGGGATTCATGTCGGGTGATATGGGTGGCCAAATTATTCTCTCGAATGGTCCAGAATGTTCTTCAAAGCAGCCGCGAAAAAATGTGACCCGGTGACATGGCACATTGCCGTCCATAAAAATTCCATCGTTGTTTGGGAACATGAAGTCCACGTATGGCTGCAAATGGTCTCCAAGTAGCGGAACACAACCATTTTCAATGAGTGATGGGTTTAATTGGAGCAGGGGATCCAGTCCATTCCATGTAAAAATAGACCACGTCATTATGGAGCAACAGTGTACAGTGCCTTGTTGACAACTTGGGTCCAGTGCTACGTGCGGTCTCCTTTACATTCGAACCCTACCATCTGCTGTTGACAACTGAAATCGCGACTCATCTGACCAGGCCACGGTTTTACAGTCGTCTAGGGTCCAAAAATTATGGCCACGAGCCCAGGAGAGGCGCTGCAGGTCATGTCATGGTGTTAACAAAGGCTCTCGCGTCAGTCGCCTGCTGCTATAGCCCATTAATGCCAAATTTCGCCTCACTGTCCTAACGGATACGTTCGTCGTAGGTCCCAGATAGATGTCTGCTGTTATTTCACGTAGTGATCCTTTTCTATTTGCACTGACAAGTCTACACAACCGCCGGCCGCTGTGGCCGAGCGGGTCTAGGCGCTTCAGTGTGGAACCGCGCTGCTGCTACGGTCGTAGGTTCGAATCCTGCCTCGGGCATGGATGTGTGTGATGTCGTTAGGTTAGTTAGGTTTAAGTAGTTCTAAGTCTAGGGGACTGATGACTTCATATGTTAACTCCCATAGTGCTTAGAGCCATTTGAACCATTTGAATCTATACAAACGCCACAGGTCTCGGTCGTTAAGTGCAGGCCGTGATCCACTGCCTTACATGTGACGAGAGATAATGCCTGAAATTTGGTAATCTCGGCACACTCTTCACACTGTAGATCTCTGAATATTGAATTCCCTAACGATATCCGAAATGGAATGTCCCCATACATCTAGCTCCAACTACCATCCCGCGTTCAAAAAATGGTTCAAATGGCTCTGTGCACTATGGGACTTAACATCTGAGGTCATCAGTCCCCTAGAACTTAGAACTACTTAAACCTAACTAACCTAAGGACATCACACACATCCATGCCCGAGGCAGTATTCGAACCTGCGACCGTAGCGATCGCGCGGTTCCAGTCTGTAGCTCCTAGAACCGCTCGGCCACTACGGCCGGCCATTCCACGTTCAAAGTCTGTTAATTCGCGTCGTGCGGCCATAATCACGTAGGACACGTTTTGACCTGAGTACAAATGACAACTTCGCCAATCCACTGCCCTTCTATGCCTTGCGTACGCGATAGTACCGTCATCTGTATACGTGCCGCCGTCTCCCTTCAGTATAATGTTGTGAGGCGCCATATTGGCATTCATTTCAAGCCTATATGTATGTACTGTATGCCGTTTCTGAGCATCAGCAAATTGAGAATCACTGCAAAACCCATTGTTAACTGTGTGATTCGTTCCAATAAAATAATGAGAAACATCATATACGTGACAAAAGAATTATTGTAACTTGCGTATTATGAGACTAGGCTATTTGAAGGCAGCGACACACTGAAGATCCACCCAAAACCCATTGTTCTTGGTACAATTTGTTATAATTAAATTTCTACTAGTAACATATCTACGATTAAGGTTTTCAGCAAGAGGTAACAAAATATGATTAGTGTCAGTACCTGTTAAGTTGTTTTAGCGTAATGGGTAGCGTTTCTATCGTGAGATTATTTGATGGTTGGGGTGGTGGTTCGCGTCTTACCACCACCAAATTTTTTTCCCTAACATTTGCGTTTTTATTAGGCTCTGATACTTTATTATTAGTTTAATATAAGTATATACTATAATATTTGATGCCGGCCGCGGTGGTCTAGCGGTTCTCGGCGCTCAGTCTGGAACCGCGCGACTGCTACGGTCGCAGGTTCGAATCCTGCCTCGGGCATGGATGTTTGTGATGTCCTTAGGTTAGTTAGGTTTATGTAGTTCTAAGTTCTAGGGGACTGATGAGCACAGATGTTAAGTCCCATAGTGCTCAGAGCCATTTGAGCCATTTTATTTAATATTTGATATGTAAATATAAGTTCACCTTTTCTTGAGGGATGACTTTGTTCGATTGGCTTGATCTACAGGACAGCTTGCGCTACTTGTATAAAGATATTTTGCTCCTTTTTCTTTTACACTTCGTAATTCACATGTTGCAAAGATTCTGCTACTGGGTAGGAACAGTGATCAAGTAAGGCTGACCTTGGGGTTTTACTAAAACGTGGAAATGATGAAATAATGTTATCTTATGCGGAGAAGTATTCCAAATTTGTAACGCACTGCTTGTAATGGAACTTTTATAAGCCTGTGTCCATATTGATTGGACATTGTACTTTCCTTTACGTGGACGATGGAGGAAATGTCCGTTTAAAAAAACGTGGGTATTTTACTCGCGCCCAATGAGTAAACAGTGTGATTTACGAACTAGAAACATACCTCAACTGCCGCTGGAGTGCATTGCGTTCGCGTATACCACGTTGGGGCCCACGCACCGTATGCACAAGTCGCATCGTTCCTAAGCGTACAGCAGCACGTTGAGCTTGGCACGCTCAATGTTAACGTCCGACAGCACGGTCCGTGTGCCGACGGCTTTAGGTAGGCGAAACGGTGGGCGTCAGCTCTAGGCGCCTGTGCATGGGCTGGGCTAGGCTCGTCGATTAGCAGGGCGCCCTCCGGGGCCGTTAGTCGGCATTACCCAGGGCGCGCCGCTCCAGACCACACCAGGGCCTCCCAGAACTACACGGCTCCCGGCCACTCCGCGGGAGCTGATCTATGCTGCCGCCACCGGCGCATAGGCGGCACGGCCGTGGTCACGTACTGCGGCACCCGCGTGCTGGCGAGCGTGCGGGAGGTCGCCCATATTGTAGCCGTGCCTTGCGTGCACGTAGTAATAGTAGCAGCGACACGGAATATAAATGCGGCGTAGCTCTCCACATAGTTTTGTGCGAAAGTGCTGTTTGCAGACAAAATTGCAGCGCCAGGAAGGATAGCAACTAACGAAACGTTCCTTGTTGTGCGTGTACGGTATGATAGGAAGAACACGCTATTTGATCAGGCGTATCCGGGCACCTCCACGTAAAGTAGGACTGACGCTAGAGGCAGCATGAAATGAGTCGGCGAGTATTGTGTTGTACTCTATAGGTTTGCTACTTTCAACTAAGGAAGCGAAATCAGACGGCCGCAAGAACATTGGCACAATCTCCTGAAGTCCTTCTGCATATCAGGAAAATATTCTCCCATATAAGTCACTAGAGAAGCAGTGACAGCAGAACGGTTCAACCGCGCGACTGCTACGGACGCAGGTTCGAATCCAGCCTCGGGCATGGGTGTGTGTGATGTTCTTAGGTTAGTTAGGTTTAAGTAGTTCTAAGTTCTAGTGGACTGATGACCACAGATGTTAAGTCCCATAGAGAGCCATTTGAACCAGAACGGTTCGGTCAGGAGAGCTCACTCTCAGACCTCCAGCAGTCAGACACTCAGATCGATACCAAACGTTGTACGTCGATAGAGTATCAACCAAAACTCCGATTATTCGTACTGCGCACTGTCGTCCAGCGGAACGGGCGTAAACGTTAGTTAGACGTAACACCAGAACTACGAAGCACAGGGAAAGCATAATAGTGCATTGCTAATACGTATAGCTTCCGCGGCGAAGTTTGTGGAGTGTTACATGGTCGTACCAAGGGTCCGGGGTATAAATCCCAATCATGACAATATTTTTAATGTACCGGGTGATCAAAAAGTCAGTATAAATTTGAAAACTGAATAAATCACGGAATAATGTAGATAGAGAGGTACAAATTGACACACATGCTTGGAATGACATGGGGTTTTATTAGAACCAAAAAAATACAAACGTTTAAAAAATGTCCGACAGATGGCGCTTCATCTGATCAGAATAGCAATAATTAGCATAACAAAGTAAGACAAAGCAAAGATGATGTTCTTTACAGGAAATGCTCAATATGTCCACCATCATTCCTCAACAATTGCTGTAGTCGAGGAATAATGTTGTGAACAGCACTGTAAAGCATGTCCGGAGTTACGGTGAGGCATTGGCGTCGGATGTTGTCTTTCAGCATCCCTAGAGATGTCGGTCGATCACGATACACTTGCGACTTCAGGTACCATTCTGATCAGATGAAGCGCCATCTGTCGGACATTTTTAAACGTTTGTATTTTTTTGGTTCTAATAAAACCCCATGTCATTTCAAGCATGTGTGTCAATTTGTACCTCTCTATCTACATTATTCCGTGATTTATTCAGTTTTCAAATTTATACTGACTTTTTGATCACCCGGTACATTGAAGTTCGTTGTTGATCCCTACACTCTGTTTTTTTTTATTACAGAGTTCGAACACGTTGAGCTACAGTGTCGGCACCAATCCACCCACGCGATATCTAGAACATAATCATTCACAGATACGCTTTTTCCTGTATCCGTAGTTCCAGTGTTTCTTTTAGTTATCGTTTACGCATGTTCCACTGGACGACAGCACACAGAGTATCAGCCAAAACACAGATTTGGTTCGTGGTATCTATACACAACGTTTGGTACCGATCTCAGTATCCGACATCTGGAGGTTTGAGTGTGAGTGACTTCGGACATGGATTAATTACTGGTTGTCACCTGAGTATTAGATCCATAAGGAACATTCTAAGTCTTATAACGCTGCGCAAATCGACAGTTGGTGATGTGAAGGAACAGAAACAGCTAAACAAAGACCAGGCAGCCCTCATGTTTTGAGAGACAGGGACCGTCGATTATTGCGGCGGGTGGTTGTAAAAAAATCGCAGGAAAATCAGCGGAAAGAATCCAAAGTGCTGGCAGCAGTCCATCTAGTATAGTGACAGTGCGTCGGAACTTAAAAAGAATATGGCACAGTGGTCGAGCAGCTCCACATAGCCACACATTTCTGTACTGTGTTCTAAGCGACGCGCGAGATGGTGTAAAAAGCGAAGCCACTGGAGCATGAATGACTGGAAACGGGTGATTTGGCGTGATTAATCACGCTACATTCTTTCGCAGTCCTGTGGAAGGGTTTAGGTGTAGCGAATTCGTGGAGAACGTTACCTGCCGTCATGCGTAGTGCCAGTAAGGAAGTACAGAGGGTGTGGTGTTAGGGTACGGTAGGTTGGGTTGTTTGGGGAAGGAGACCAGAAAGCGAGCTCATCGGTCTCATCGGAGTAGGGAAGGACGGGGAAGGATGTCGGCCGTGCCCTTTCAAAGGAACCATCCCGGCATTTGCCTGGAGCGATTTAGGGAAATCACGGAAAACCTAAATCAGAATGGCCGGACGCGGGATTTAACCGTCGTCCTCCCGAATGCGAGTCCAGTGTGCTAACCACTGCGTCACCTCGCTCGGTAGGGTACGGTGGTGTTTGTCGTGGTTAGGGTGTGGTCCCCACACTGCGGTAAATGCAAAAGAATGTTGTTTTGTTTGGTTTCGTGCTGTTTTAAGGCGCAAAAACGACTATGGTCATACGCGCAAAACTCAGAATCGTAGAAAACGAAGACAAAAAAGAGTTAAAACCGACTACACGTTAAGCCCAATCGACGGAAGAAAAGACATCTAAAACCAGGTACTTGCAGAAAGATCCACAAAATACGCCATAGTGAAACAGAGGTCCTGGAATAAAGATTAGATGTCCTTCACCATATTGCTACGACGGATAAAACGTAAAACGCGTTCGACAGCCGATGCGTCATTCTCTAAAACGGCCGATAACTCAGACGGTAAACATAAATTGGAACGTAAGTGTTAAATGGTTCAAATGGCTCTGAGCAAAAAAATGGCTCTGAGCACTATGGGACTTAACTTCTGAGGTCATCAGTCCCCTAAAACTTAGAACTACTTAAACCTAACTAACCTAAGGACATCACACACATCCATACCCGAGGCAGGATTCGAACCTGCGACCGTAGCGGTCGCGCGGTTCCAGACTGTAGCGCCTAGAACCGCTCTGCCACCCCGGCCGGCACGTAAGGGTTAAAAAAAAGGGCATTCCGTCACGAAATGGCGAACCGTCAAAGGTTGAGGGCAATGAGCACAGAGTGGTGGGGGAGCACCACTTAACAAATGGCGATGGCTAAACATACAGTGCCCAATAAGCAACCTAACTAAAATGATTTGCGCACGGCGAGAGGGTGCAGCCTTGACAGCAGCGTCAGCAGGCTCGTTACCCGTCAGACCATCGTGGCCAGAAACCCTCATAAACATCACAGTGGCTTCATCAAGAGTGAGCAAGTGACAGCTTTCCTGCACCCGTTGCACTAATGGATGGACTGTGTACAGCACGCAGAAGCTCTGAAGGGCATTGAGAGTCGGAGCAGATGACGCAACTGAAAAGCCCGTGTCGCCGGATGTAGTTTTAGGCCTGATATACGCCGAAGAGCTCTGCTGAAAATACTGAGCAATGTTCCGGAAGCCGATACCGAAAAAACGTCGGTGCCAATGACGAAGGCACACTCGACACCACGGTCAGCCCGAGGGCCGTCGGTGTACACAAAGGTACTATCGCGAAATTCCGTGCGAAGGCAGTGAAACTTGGGGTGATAGAGTAAGGCTAGCCTAGTGTCCCTAGGAAGCGAATGAAGACCGAGGTGAACACGGCCCGTCACTCGAAGCCAAGGTGGTGAATGGTTCACACCCATCGGGAAAGTGCCAGGTAGCGTGAAGTTAAGCTCCTGGAGCGAGAGCCGAAAACTAACAAAATGATTAATTCGTTAAACACATACGCTATTTCTCTTATTTCAACAACCACGGAGTGCACAGACATCTTGAATCTGCATCAAAACCACTCTCTCACGCATTACCTGTTCCTGGTAAGACAGTATAATATATAAATTTCCTATACCTATCAGTTGTTTGTACAGATTTCTTCTGTAAATGATAACATTATAGGTGAGATGGTATAGGAACCATAATGTTGTTGTTGTTGTTGTTGTTGTTGTTGTGGTCTTCAGTCCAGAGACTGGTTTGATGCAGCTCTCCATGCTACTCTATCCTGTGCAAGCTTCTTAATCTCCGAGTAACCTCTGCAACCTACATCCTTCTGAATCTGTTTAGTGTATTCATCTCTTGGTCTCCCTCTACGATTTTTACCCTCCACGCTGCCCTCCAATAATAAATTGGTGATCCCTTGATGCGTCACAATATGTCCTAACAACCAATCCCTTCTTCTAGTCAAGTTGTGCCACAAATTTCTCAAAAAAATGTTCAAATGTGTGTGAAATCTTATGGGACTTAACTGCTAAGGTCATCAGTCCCTAAGCTTACACACTACTTAACCTAAACTATCCTAAGGACAAACACACACACCCATGCCCGAGGGAGGACTCGAACCTCCGCCGGGACCAGCTGCACAGTCCACAAATTTCTCTTCTCTCCAATTCTATTCAATACCTCTTCATTAGTTATGTGATCTACCCATCTAATCTTCAGCATTCTTCTGTAGCACCACATTTCGAAAGCTTCTATTCTCTTCTTGTCTAAACTATTTATCGTCCACGTTTCACTTCCATACACGGCTACACTCCATACAAATACTTTCAGAAACGACTTCCTGACACTTAAATCTAGACTCGATGTTAACGGATTTCTCTTCTTCAGAAACGCTTTCCTTGCCATTGCCAGTCCACATTTTATATCATGTCTACTTCGATCATCATCAGTTATCTTGCTCCCCAAATAGCAAAACTCATTTACTACTTTAAGCGTCTCATTTTCTAATCTAATTCCCGCAGCATCACCCTATTTAATTCCACTACAAGGAACCATAATAGTAGTGCTTACAAAGTCCACAAATGTTGCAAAAATCGCGTTATTTATGTATAGTACCCATTGGCTACAGTAAAGAATACTACGAGCACAATTCCTTCTTTGTACTGGACGCTGCTTGTACGCAACAGTGATTCAACACGACATTGTATTACATAGTAGACGTTGGGTGTGAAGAAACTAGCGTTCGAATATTCCTACTCTCTCAGCTGCTTAAATTACTTCTTTGGCTCAGAGATGACGCACCGTGCCAGTAATAATATCTGTGAAAGCATCCTGCGATAATGAGTTTCAGTTTGTTGATTTATCATACGTGGGAGGTAATGAAGAACACTGATTAGCTTTGAAGGCAATTTCCTGCTGTTCCTAAGGCGCCAGAAGGTTTTGCAACGGCGATCTCTAAACCGTGGACATGGCTAACAGATTCGTAAGTGCTGTATTCGAATTCCTTATAAAATTAGTAAATACTGCTTTTTGTTTTCTAGAAATTAAAACTTCAGGTTTCTAACGGCACTACAATCTCGATCGAGCTCAAAAATTATTCTTTGGAAAAAAATTGGAAGAGAAACGTTTAGAGTCACGTATACAAACCGTCCTTCTCCGCTCATCATTGACATTTCAACAGATACCGGCTGCTGGCTGTTGTGGTCGAGCGGTTCTAGGCGCTTCAGTCTGGTACCGCGCGACCGCTACGGTCGCAGGTTCGAATCCTGCTTCGGGCATCGATGTGTGTGATGTCCTTAGGTTAGTTAGGATTAAATAGTTCTAAGTTCTAGGGGACTGATGACCTCAGATGTTAAGTCCCATAGTGCTCAGAGCCATTTGAACTATTTTTGAACCAACCTTCAAACACACACACACACACACACACACACACACACACACACACACAGAGAGAGAGAGAGAGAGAGAGAGAGAGAGAGAGAGAGAGAGAGAGGTTGTGTGAGTTACTAACACACTCAAAATTTCTTGACAGCACAATCTTTCTTCCGAAATTATATATCATCACCAAATTTGAATTATTATGTATGGATTTTGATACAGGAAGGTCTTAATTTTCGCATCTCGCCGTCTTTTATGGAAGCTAAATATGTAGCAGATGCTTTCTAAATTTAACTTACATCATGTCTTTCCCTGCCTGCGCTATTGGACTTACTGCGTTCCATGGTCGGAAACTGGTTTGATTTTCGTTAATCACTTAACGTTCAATAACTATTTAAGCAATTTTTTAGTATTCACAGAATTAAGATTTTAAAATATATGTATCGTTAACTAGTTGCTACCGTCTTATCCTAAGAAACAGTTTGAATTAACTGATAACATTGACTTATTTCTGTTTGATGCAACGATTGTATTCTTACTCAGGAGCAGAAACTGACGGACGGATTGATTTGTATATGCTTGCTTACGTCGCGGTAGATATTCCGAATGTTAAAGCAGTTGCATATTCTAAAACTGTTTTTGTGGCTGCTTGATTTCAGCTCCCACAGGCGATTTTCACTCTGTACAAACGCCCTTAATGTATCTGAGTAGTGATTGTGTTGTTACGCTTCTAACTGCTATTAAAAAAAAAAGCTATTTTGTGCACAGTGGTGCAAAGGAATATTCTACTGATCAGGAGCTATTCATATCCTTTATTTAATTGAAGAGAATCATATTTTATCTTTATTAACTGGGAAAACATAGACAAATTTTGATACATTTGCTGAATTTGCAAAATTAATCTGCTGGGTGACAACTCAATATCCTGTGTAGCTGGCGAATTAGTAAATTGCTGTACTCACTCTGTCTTTTAGATGGAAAGGTTCTCTTTTACAAACGTTCACGTTTACAAGTAATGGCAGGTGAGGAAACATTCGTCAATTTTTGTGCACACAATTAGGTGTGTGTGTCTTCATTAATTCTGAAGTTTTCTAGCCATTCAGAGTCTCTATAACGTATGAGTGTAATAACGTTCACCAGTGATTATTTAGCACTTTTTTGCACAGTGCGAAGTGGTATAATAAACAGTTTGTCAGATATTAACTAGCATGGATTAGACATTTAATCATCATTCCTTGATTAACCCCTCCTCCTCCACCACCACCACCAACACCACCATCATGCCTCGGGCATGGATGTGTGTGATGTCCTTAGGTTAGTTAGGTTTAAGTAGTTCTAAGTTCTAGGGGACTGATGACCACAGATGTTAAGCCCCATAGTGCTCAGAGCCATTTGAACCATTTGAATCTACACAAACGCCACAGGTCAGTGATTAGCAGCGGCAATTAGTAGTGCTAATAACACTTGACGGCCATGTGTGACGTATGGTGAGCGTTTCCTGTGTCCCGGTCGGATCTCGGAATCTTTTCTGAAGGTAGTTAAATAGCCACAGGGCTTTTGGGTCAGAACAAATCTGGCGACCCTTATTCGGACAGATTTTGCAAGTGTAACAGAGCTCTAGAGGGCTATACTGGCTCCGAACGGGCATGTGATTTCGAGCGAAGCCACGGAAGCTTTGGGGACATAGAAAAGAGAAGTTTCAACGCGTCCAGTCATTATCTCTATATCTAGGTCGACAACACATATTAACTGCATCCGAACTGTAGATTACAGCAAGTATCTGATTTATTCAAATAGTTCAAATGCCTCTGAGTACTATGGGAATCAACATCTGAGGTCATCAGTCCCCTAGAACTTAGAACCACCTAAACCTAACTAACCTAAAGACATCACAGACATCCATGCCCGAGGCAGGATTCGAACCTGCGACTGTAGCGGTCGCTCGGTTCCACACTGAAGCGCCTAGAACCGCTTGGCCACAGCGGCCGGCTCTAATTTATTACGTCGAATCATAGTGCCAGATCGAAGTAGGCACACCTGTAGTGCTGATGTAGACAGAAATGATAGTGTCTGGACACATGACTAGCATTTAATGTCGTTTATTTTATGCTTGAGAGTGGTGTGTTGTTTGACTGAAACTGGTAGTTTTAATAAGATGACATCCAATTATCATGCCAGACCATTTTTATATATGTGTCGTCTATTCTTGCGGAGGTGTCCTAAGGATTAGGCACCATTCTGATCCAGCAGCCACTATAAGTCAAGACACGAAGGAGTTCAAGACAGTAGCCGCCAGTGGGCATTGATTTATATCAATGGGCCAAGTCGTAAATTTCCGCCGGACCGGAATTCGAACCCAGGTCTCCTACGTACTAGGAAGATGCGCTGACCAGTACACCATCCGTACACAGTGGTCACTACAACTGCATGGACTACCCTAGCACGCCTCGCGTCATATCCAAATTCTTAGCTTATAACACACACTACCGATGTAGTACCCCAGCTTATTAGCCTTTATCTACATCTGCATCCATACTCCGAAAGCCACCTGACGGTGTGTGGCGGAGGGTACCTTGAGTACCTCTATCGGTTCTCCCTTCTATTCCAGTCTCGTATTGTTCGTGGAAAGAAGGATTGTCGGTATGCCTCTGTGTGGGCTCTAATCTGTCTGATTTTATCCTCGTGGTCTCTTGGCGAGATATACGTAGGAGAGAGCAATATACTGCTTGACTCCTCGGTGAAGGCATGTTCTCGAAACTTTAACAAAAGCCCGTACCGGGCTACTGAGCGTCTCTCCTGCAGTCTTCCACTGGAGTTTATCTGTCATCTTCGTAACGCTTTCGCGATTACTAAATGATCCTGTAACGAAGCGCGCTGCTCTCCGTTGGATCTTCTCTATCTCTTCTATCAACCCTATCTGGTACGGATCCCACACTGATGAGCAGTATTCAAGCAGTGGGCGAACAAGCGTACTGTAACCGTTGACTCGCTGCATCTCGCCGATTTCCATAAGAGTTTGATCTTGGCGTGTAATTGCACTGGAGGGATCATTGGCCGTCATTTCCGTAATTATGTATGTGGTGCCTGTTCTTTCGCATACGTCCGAAAGAACAGAGATCACTATGACACCACCGGAAGATGTTGCGAGTAATAAGGCTAGTGAGCGGGGCCACCACATCAGTACTGTGTGGTATAAGGTGCGGATTTTGGTCTCATAGGAGGAATGCTAGGATAGTTCGTGCGACTGTGGCGACCACTGCGCCCAGATTGGCGGATGTGGCTGCCAAAGATGCAAGTTCCCTCCCTCACGTTGTTGAATGTGCCGTCCCCCTTCATGCTGTTACCTCCCTTTTGCGTTTTCGTGTTATGCGTCAATGGGAAGAGGAGTGGCTGGCAGTCGGTGAAAATAAGCTGCGTCTGGTCAAGGCCACCACGCGGCCATGGCGTACGTCCTACCAGTCATGCAGGCGGGATGAGGTTCTCCTCACTCGCCTCCGCATCGGGCACAGTCCCTTAACGCATGGTTTTTTACTCCGGCGGGAGGACCCCCCAATTTGCAGTGCTTGTGGCGTCCAGATTACTGTCCGCCACATTTTACTTGACTGTCCTTTATTCTCTGACCAGAGGGCGGTGGTTTCCTTGCCACAGGATTTGCCCTCTATTTTGCAAGACGACGCAACGACTGTGGTTAAGGTCTTACGGTTTTGTGTCCTGTCCAATTTGTTGCCTCGGATTTTAGGGAGAGGATTTTAATGTGCTGCTGGGTGACTGGCTCACCCAGGTTTTAGGTAAGAGGTCCGTCAGTCACGATTACCTACTTGTTTCACTTCGAATTCTGTTCTCTTTTCCTTGTGTTTCCTTTCCTTTGTCAGTGCGTTTCTTCTCCTCTTGTTTTGCCTCTGTATGTGCGGATTTGGAACTGCGGCAGGTCTGTGTCTTTTAGCCGTTCTCCTTGTTCGCTGTCCGTCTTCGTCCCTTCACCGCACGTGTTCCTGTTTCTATGCGTTTGGGCGCTGATGACCACGCTGTTTAGCGCCCGAAAACCTCAAACCACACACACACACACACACACACACACACACACACACACACACACACACACACACACGTCCAGATGGCGTAGTGGTCAGCACATCTGCCTTATAAGCGGGAGACCCGAGTTCGAACCTTGATTCGCCACAAGTTTTGAAATTGCCCCGTCGATATCAATCACTGCCCATTGGCGGCTAACGTGTTTAATTCCTCTGTGCGTTTTACTGGAAGAGACGGAAGCACAAGAAGACGTGTGTGTTTGTGTGCCCGCAGTCCGCGCTATGGTGAGCTGACGCGCGGCCTCGCCTGCTCGTGCGCCGCGCCCGCCCCCGCCCGCCCCCGCGATGGTGACGAAGCTGCTGCTGGTGCCGCGGCGGCGCTCGCTGCTGCTGAAGGGCGCGCTGCTGGTGGCCACCGCCTGGCTGACGGTGGCCGTGCTGCTGTACACCGAGCAGCGGCCCGCCCAGGGCCAGCCCCCGTCCCAGCTGCTGCTGCTGCCGCTGCCGCCCAACCCGCCGCCCAACGCCGACGGGCTCGCCGCCCAGCCGCCCCCGCAGCCGCCGCCGGCGCCGCCGCGCCAGGCCAAGAGGTACTTACTGCTACTCACTAGCTGATAACCTGCCGTTGACTACACTACTGGCAATTGAAATTGCTACAACAAGAAGAAATGCAGGTGATAAACGGGTATTCATTGGACAAATATATTATACTAGAACTGAAATGTGATTACATTTTCACGCAATTTGGGTGCATAGATCCTGAGAAATCAGTACCCACAACAACCACCTCTGGCCGTAATAACGGCCTTGGTACGCCTGGGCATTGAGTCCAACAGAGCTTGAATGGCGTGTACACGTACAGCTGCCCATGCAGCTTCAACACGATGCCACAGTTCATCAAGAGTAGTGACTGGGTATTGTGACGAGCCAGTTGCTCGGCCACTATTGACCAGACGTTTCCAATTGCTGAGAGATCTGGAGAATGTGCTAGCCAGGACAGCAGTCGAACATTTTCTGTTCCAGAAAGGCCCGTACAGGACCTGCAACATGCAGTCGTGCATATCCTGCTAAAATGTAGGGTTTCGCAGAGATCGAGTGAAGGGTAGAGCCACGGGTCGTAACACATCTGAAATGTAACGTCCACTGTTCAAAGTGCCGTCAATGCGAACAAGAGGTGACCGAGACGTGTAACCAGTGGCACCCCATACCATCACGCCGGGTGATAGACCAGTATGGCGATGACGAATACACGCTTCCATAGTGCGTTCACCGCGATGTCGCCAAACACTGATGCGACCATCGTGATGCTGTAAACAGAACCTGGATTCATCCGAAAAAATCACGTTTTGCCATTCGTGCACCCAGGTTCGTCGTTGACTACACCATCGCAGGCGCTCCTGTCTGTGATGCAGCGTCAAGGGTAACTGCAGCCATGGTCTCGGAGCTGATAGTCCATGCTGCTGCAAACGTCGTCGAACTGTTCGTGCAGATGGTTGTTGTCTTGCAAACGTCCCCATCTGTTGACTCAGGGATCGAGACGTGGCTGCACGATCCGTTACAGCCATGCCGATAAGATGCCTGTCATCTCGACTGCTAGTGATAATAGTCCGTTGGGATCCAGCACGACGTTCCGTATTACTTCCTGAACCCACCAATTCCATATTCTGCTAACAGTCATTGGATCTCGACCAACGCGAGCAGCAATATCGCGATACGATTACCCTTTGATAATTAATAATACATTAATAAACTATATTAAAAAAATTGCAAACCCGCTTCGATTGCGAAAAAAGCACCTAGTGTCAAGTGTTAACCCAGGTTTCGGCGTAGATAACTACACCTTCTTCAGAGCAAAAATAAAACCCACAAGTGCATAAGAAGACCTTTGTCAATGATTAAAAGAACACCGTAGCTATACATTTATAAACGAAAAAGAAGAGAAAAACGCAAATAGTACATATGTACAAAGTCAATACCACTACTTAATGGTGTACGCTCCACCTCACACCGGCCTATGTTCGATGGGCCATGACCCCCCATAAACTGCAACTACAAACGGTCGCATCACGTACAAGCATGACCCGCTATCTATGCACATGCGCAAGACAAGGGAAGTTACTTGAATGCGCATGCGCATACGAATACGAGAACGTTTATACATGGGTCGGCGCTAAATAGCCCATATATTCCCAACCGTGCATCAACGTATATCAAAAAATGAAATGGGTAGAACAAGAGACGAGCTAAATAGGAGATGAAACCTAAAAATAACCGCACACGGTTGCTTATGCTAGTAAAGAAACTTATATATGCAGCTACTTATGACAACAGGAGGAACTCTTAAAAACTATACCTAAAGCCAGTAGTTAGTCTGGGGGGGGGGGGGGGGCTGAGAGGACGTAATCTAAAGGCGTCGCAGTAATAAAGATGTAGGGATAAAATGTGAGGTGTTCAACGGGCTAAAATCACCTTCGTCGTAAAAGGAAAATGAGGATAAAAAGAAAGAAGATGAACAGCTTGACCAACCGCGTTCGCCAGTTAGTGCGCGCATGTGATAATCCCCAGATCATCAGATTTACAAGTATGAAGAACAAAGTAAAGGTACGAAACCTTCAAAAAATTTTCTATTTCTTAGTAGGTTCTTAAATTAAAAATACCAAACCTCTGACTACCTCATTGCCCAGTGAGGACTAATCATCTCATCCCAAACCTCTGACAGGTTCATCACCCAGTGAAGACTAGCTATCCCAAACCTCTCAGAACTCAAGACTAGTTATCTCATAACTCTCAAAACCTCATTATCTATGAAAGACCAGTTATCTCAAACGTGTGACTAGCTTATCACCAAGTGATAACAAGTTATCCCAAACCTCTCACTAGCTCACAGCTCAACAATGCCTAGTTACCCTAAACCTCTGACTAGCTTATTGCCAGTGATAACTAGTGATCCCAAACTTCTGGCCAGCTGATAAACCAGCTACCCCAAACTTCTTACTCACTCATTGCCTGATAGTGACAAGTTATCCCAAACTTTTGACTAGCTGACTATCTGGTGTTTAGTAACTATACCGAACCTCTTACTAACTATTTACCTGTTGATGTCTACTTATCCCAAACCTCAGACTAGCTGATTTCCCAGTGATGACTAGTGATCCTAAACTTCTGGCTAGATGGTAAAACAGCAATGACTAGTTATGCCAAACCTTTGACTTACTCATTACCTGAGAATGACTAGTTATCCCAAACGTTTGACTAGCTGAATATCTGGTACTCAGTAATTGCCTCAAATCTCTGACTAGCTGATTACTTGGTGATTACTAGTCATCGTGAACCTTTGACTAACTAGTTGGCTGGCGATGTAAAATGGGTGATCTTCTAATTACCCCATAAAACCATTGCAGGTCATACAAAGGGGAGGCCTGAGAGACAGCCAATCAGTTTGGCTCATGTTTGGTAGATCACTTGTGTACCACTTACTGTACGACTGTGAAATATTTTGGCACACTAGCCATCCCCCCCCCCCCCCCTACCAAAGTTTTAGGAAGCCCTCAAAAATTAATGACGTGAACATAAAAAATGGTTCAAATGGCTCTGAGCACTATGGGACTCAACTGCTGAGGTCATTAGTCCCCTAGAACTTAGAACTAGTTAAACCTAACTAACCTAAGGACTTCACACACATCCATGCCCGAGGCAGGATTCGAACCTGCGACCGTAGCGGCCTCGCGGTTCGAGACTGCAGCGCCTATAACCGCACGGCCACTTCGGCCGGCACGTGAACATACCTCAGAGCTGATGGTACCAATAGGTAATATCACTCGTCCTCACCATGTAGTTGTTTATTCGAGTCTTCCATTACACACAGAAACGAATCAAATCTACCTATATGGTGTTTCCGTAAGAGCGTGCAAAAATATAACAGGACATAGAGGATGCTCCACGGAACAATTAGAGGTAGGGAGCCTGGGATCGGGAAGCCAGCTTAAGGAGATATGAAAGTAAACATGTCTATCTCACTGCCTAGCATTACTGCTTCCAGCTTATGTACAACTAACATGCGCACACGTTTACACATACTGTGCTGTTAATTCACTTGTACATTATTTATTTCCTGCAAGGAAACACGGAGAACAATCTCACTGGTTCATATCTTCTACGTGACCGTCTGAATGGCCATCTGTACCTGAGGTTCGTGCAAAGAGTTCTACTTGAGTCGTTGGAGAACGTACGCTTGGCTGTTCGTGAGAGGATGTGGATACAACATGACGGTGCACCGCCTCACTTCAGTTTGGATGTCCGCAACCATCTCAATGCTGTTATTTCCCTGGTCGTTGGACTGGAAGGGAAGGTCCTATTCCATGGCCTATGAGATCATCTGACCTGAATATCCTTGATCAGTTCCTATGGGGGTAGCTAAAGTCACTTATGTGTGAGACCCCAGTGGATACGTAGATGGAATTAATTGCCAGAATTGTAGCTGCCTGTGATGTGATTCGAAACACACCAGGGATATTTCGCAGGGTGCGTCAGAATCTTGTTCGCCGATGTTATGCTTGCACTGAGGTTGATAGCCGTCTGTTTCGGCACATTTTGTAAGACACATTGTACGTTCATTGTGTCTGATTTTATTCCTATTAACCCCTTAACCTAGTTGCTCTGACCCCAGGTTCCTTCCTCAAATTTTTCAGTGAAGCATCCTTTGTGTCCTGTTAAATTTTTTCACGCTCTTACGGAAACATTCTGTATAATGTACGAGACCAATCAGAAAGTAATGTCTCAATTATTTTCACCTTTATTAAGCTGGTAATGTAGTAATCACGAATGTGTCGCACGTCCTCAAACATTTTACAGCTCACTTCAGTAACAGTGCCCTTCCTAAGCAACAGTTGGCAAGGCTGGATAAATTTAGAAAGTGGCCGACACTGACGAACGGCTGTAGCACAGCGTTTTGTGATTAAATTCCTTCGGCACAACGTGAGACGCCCAGTTGCATTCATGAAATTCTGAAGACGGTATACGGAGATACTACGGTGGGCGTCAGCACCGTTGGGGCTTTGTCGCTGTAGATAAGCTTTAGAGCGGTCCCAGTTGCCCGAGTGTAACGGGAAGCGGTCGGTCAGCTACTGCAGTGGCTTGAACCGTCATCCAGCGTGTCGACCAACAGGGGAATTCTGTCGCAGTTTATCCATCGGTAAATGAACTGTGATGGTCATTAATGAAAAACTGGGGTACTGTGCCTCAATTCGACCCACTCAGAGAAGATAATTGGGGGATCACCCTGAAGACGCGCAGACCTTGAAGAAATCTGTGCGGATGTGGTTGAGAAAGGACGACGATGATCCTTGTCGCACACTTATATTTACGGTAAACTTACCGAACTGCATGACATACTTTATTTCGTGACAGCAGACGTAATTCTTTGCCCGAAAGTAAGGACGGCGTTCAAGCCATCCTCAACAGATTGCAGGGATGTCTTCACACGGGAAAGACATTGCGAGCGGGAATGGTCGCTTGGTGCAGGAAAGGAGGTTCATTGTGTGTTGTGTGTAGAGAAACACGCTGTTTGCTAGGCTCATCTTGTAACATCAGTTTATAAAGTTCAGCTGTTCAAGTAATTATACAGGCGCTTCTATGTATTTTTATTTATGAAAGAACATAAGCTTAGTCATGGCAGTCGGATTTAAATGCATTATTACCGACATGAACGCTTAGGAAAACGATAACGACTCTTACGTCTTGTGACTCTTTCAGGCACAGTTGCTCTAACTCTAAGTGTGTGAAGAAGCAAAATTAAAAAAAAAATGTAATGGTGGTACCTTCCTAAAGTCATAGTGGTCCTGCCATAGAGTGATGGATTATCAGTGAACCTTTAAAAAATTAGTTCAATAAATTTGTTGGAAAACATTGATTCTGATAATGGATTCCCTTATGAGGCACGTGACAAGATGCAGTAGAAATTGCGATCGAGAATGACATTATCATTGCCACAATACCACCACATACCAGCTATATTCTGCCACTACTACTGGATGTTTCAGTCTCTGAAAAAGACATAGCAAGAAAAAGGGAAGTACTTTAAAGAAGAGAAACCTTTTATTATATCCGATCCTGACGGTTTTCATGGTCTCCTTAGCATGGCTTTTCTGGAGGCAGTTTCTGCGAGAACGTCGCACCTGCATTGAATAAAAGGGTATTTTTTCTGAATATTGAAGAAGTTTCCGGTGAATTTCACACAATAGCTGCAGAAAGTCACGACTCTTCTGTGCGAGAAGCGTGCGGATCTATGGATGATCAGAATGACCCGTCCATTTCAGCAGCAAGTCACATGCCAACTGACGACAGGTTTTGATAGGGGCCAGTCGTAAATTTACCTGAGAAGATAACGACCTCACCTAGTGGTGAAAGGAAAAGAGAAAAACGTTAAGTAAAATAACAAGAAAAATGACACCTGCGCCACCTGTAACTACACTGAAGCGCCAAAGTAACTGGTATAGACATGCGTATTCAAATACAGAGATATTTAAACAGCAGAATACGACGCTGCGGTCAGCAACGTCTATGTAAGACAACAAGTGTCATTCACAGTTATTAGATCGCTTACTGCTGCTACAATGGCAGGTTATCAAGATTCAACTGTGTCTGAACATGCTGTTATAGTCGGCGCACAAGCGATGACACCAGCATGTCCGAGGTAGCGATGAAGTGGGGATTTTCCCGTAAGACCACTTCACGAGTGTACCGTGAATATTAGAAACCCGGTAAAACATCAAATCTCCGACATCGCTGCGGCCGGAAAAAGATTCTGTAAGAGCAGGACCAACGACGACTGAAGAGAATCGTTCAACGTGACAGAAGTGCAACCCTTACGCAAATTCCTGCAGAATTCAATGCTGGGCCATAAACAAGTGTCAGCGTGCGAACTGTTCAACGAAACATCTATATGAGCTTTCGAAGCCGAAGGCCCACTCGTGTACCCTTGATGACTGCACGGACTCAAAACTTCACGCCTCGCATGGGCCCGTCAACACCGACATTGGACTGTTGATGACTGGAAAATGTTGCCTCCTTGGACGAGTGTCGTTTCAAATTGTATCGAGCGGATGGACGTGTACTGCTACGTAGACAACCTCATGAATCCATGGATCCTGCGTGTCAGCAGGGGACTGATCAAGCTGGTGGTGGCTCTGTAATGATTTGGGGCGTGTGGAGGTGGAGTTATGTGGGATCCTTGATACGTCTATATACGACTCTGATAGGTGAACGTACGTAAGCGTTCTGTGTGATCACCTGCATCCATTCATGTCTAGTGCGCATTGCGGCGGTCTTGGGGTATTCCAGCAGGACAATGCAACATTCCATACGTCCAGAATTGCTACATGGTGGCTCCAGGAACACTCTTCTGAGTTGAAACACTTCCGCTGTCCACGAAACTCTCCAGACATTAACATTACTGAGCATATCTGGGATGCCTTGCAACGTGCTGTTCAGAAGAGATCTACACTCCCTCGTACTCCCTCGTACTCTTACGGATTTATGGACAGCCCCGCATGATTCATGATGTCAGTTCTCTCCAGCACTACTTCGGACATTAATCGAGTCTATGCGACCTCGTGTTGAGACACTTCTGCGTGCTCGCTGGGGCCCTACACGATATTAAGCAGGTGTACCAGCACTTTATCTCTTCAGTGTAGAAACGAGAGCTGGTTGTGGAAAGAATAAAACTGCTTTTATTCTGTGTTGTTCCTGTTTATGATGGTTCCACGAAAGTTGCCAGGTTTCGGTTACCTGATACTACTTAGTTTAAGTGCATTATTTTTCATGTGTTAGTTACAATGACATTGATATTGAGTGAATTGTAACAATGGAAAAGAACATTATCACGAAATTAAGCACATTATTACGACGTTAAATGCATAGTGTCACAGAATTGGGTATTTTATAACGAAGTTAAGTAGCATTATGTAAACTTAGTTGCCTACATTTAATAAATTCATCGTTTTAGCACTTCTTGATTGTTCTTGATCATGGGTTAGTAGAATAATGTATGGGTTTCTTACGCGTAAAATACAAATTTTTTATATCGAGTATTTTGTTTTGATTTCTTCTTTACAATCCTTAATGTCACGAAATGAGGTAGATTTTCCCCACTCTGATTTTACTGTGGAAAAGAACTGTAGACAAAGAGTGTAATTATATCGAAAATTAACCATGAATCTTGTAGCTGCTGTCCTAAAATAAAAATAAAATATGCTGGATGCGTTACTTTCTGACTGACATTAGCATAATCAAAGTAAATTCAGGTTAACCAAAGATCGCAGAATACATGTGGTAACCGAATACAAATCCTCAGCTCCTCAGCCAGGGGCCTTGGTCTCTCGGTCAGGGCGTTAACCTTACAGGTAGATAAGCGGGTGTCGTAATAGTCTCTCTTCTCGATTTCTCCGAAAATGTGCTTTGCAGCCTATGTATATGATGATGCTCATTTTTAATCACCTGTAGGTCCCGTCAGTTACGAGTCGATTGCGCGCCGTGAACTTTCGGGTGGTTTTGTCTAAAACGAGGGGTAGTGATATCGAATGAAACAACAAGTTTATTGTGACTGGTAACACTAAAGCCTTGCCGCAGTGGCGACACCGGTTCATGTCAGATCACGGAAGTTAAGCGCTGTCGGGTTTGGTTAACACTTGGATGAGTGACAACCCGGTCCGCCGAGCGCTGTTGGCAAGCGTGGTGCACTCAACCCTTGTGAGGCAAACTGAGGAGCTACTTGATCGAGAAGTAGCGGATCCGGTAACGAAAACTGACAACGGCGGGGAGAGCGGTGTGCTGACCACATGCCCGTCCGTATCCGCTTCCAGTGACGCGTCTGGGCTAAGGATGACACGGCGATCAGTGTGGAGACCTGTTCGGATGGAGTTTAGGTTAGTTGTTTCATTCGGTATCAATTTCAGTCGAGCTAATCCCAAGAAAAAATGATCGCATTTAAAAATATATACTACTACTACTAATACTACTACTACGTTAGCCACACAGTCCTCGCCAATCAGCCTGGTCCATCTTCTTCGGCCCATTTATTCTTCTCCAGCTAGTCCCATCGTTCTCATTATCTGCGAACCTGTCAATCCATCTCAGCCGTGGTCTTTGTCTGTTACATATGGTAGTGAGCCAAAATATCCTTTTTCGGCGGTACACCAGCGTTTTGCCAAATATGAGCCGGTTGGCCCTGTCTGAGGCCTTTCCTTGCTAGCGAGTAGGCGAGAAATACGCATCAATATCCCGAGTGGTAACCGCCGCTCAACACTAGCTGTGTTTTTGCAGACCTGACGAGGATGTCGCCGAGGCAGAGAACGCCGCCCTGGAGGACAACGAAGTGGCGCCGCCCCCGCGCGCCGGCGGCCGGCACAAGCACCACGCCAAGGCCGACGCCGCCCCCGCAGCTGCGCCCGCCGCCGCCCCCGAGTCGGACGACCGCGCCGCTCTGCAGCCGCCCCCGGGGCCCGGCGGCGCAGTCTCCGAGCCCCCGGGCCACATGGGGAAGCCCTACGTGCTGCCCAGCAACCTGTCGGCCGAAGTGAAGAAGCGCGTCGACGAAGGCTGGCAGAACAACGCCTTCAACCAGTACGTCTCCGACCTCATCTCCGTGCGGCGCAAGCTGCCAGACCCGCGCGACTCTTGGTGAGTTCACATTATATTCGAATCAGACCTTCGTCTTGCGGCAAGTAAATTGAATGTAATCGGCGCTGTTAAAGAGAGGGGAGAAACCACTGGATGTCTGGTACAAGCCCCTACCGCTCTGGGGCGAGACTGGCAGAGACGCCACACACAAGCGTGGGACGCAATGGTGCCTCCCTCACCTGGCATCTACATGTGTGTGGCAACTCTGCCGGCAGGCCTGCCAACCTGCTGGCTTATGGCTGCTCCCACTCCAGAATGCCAGCAGAGGTGCCAAGCGCTACCTGCCACTCACCCGTACCTAGTTTTATCCGCCCACGTGAGCGCTGTAGATTATTTTGACGCCGAATCTTTAATCTGCGCCGGCTGCTGTGGTCGAAGGTTCGAATCCTGCCTCGGGCATGGATGTGTGTGCTGCCCTTAAGTTAGTTATGTTTAAGTAGTTCTAAGTTCTAGGGGACTGATGACCTCAGATGTTAAGTCCCATAGTGCTCAGAGCCATTTGAACCATTTTTTTTTTATCTGCGACATTCAAATGAGATCAGCAACTTTGGACACTCCATCTAAGAACTATTCAAAACACGAACTGGAAAAACAAGTGTTGGGAATTACGAGAGTCATAAGTGAAGCTCAGTTGGAAGAATAAGCCTCTCCACATTACAATCACATTCAAAGTACTTACAATAACGCACTTTCTGGCTGACTGGAGATCGTAGAAATTACAAAATCGTTCAAATGGCTCTGAGCACCATGGGACTTAACATCTGAGGTCATCAGGCCCCTAGAACTTAGAACTACTTAAACATAACTAACCTAAGGGCAGCACACACATCCATGCCCGAGGCAGGATTCTGTTGGCTGGCGATGTAAAATGGGTGATGATCTAATTACCCCATAAAACCATTGCAGGTCATACAAAGGGGAGGCCTGAGAGACAGCCAATCAGTTTGGCTCATGTTTGGTAGATCACTTGTGTACCACTTACTGTACGACTGTGAAATATTTTGGCACACTAGCCATCCCCCCCCCCCCCCTACCAAAGTTTTAGGAAGCCCTCAAAAATTAATGACGTGAACATAAAAAATGGTTCAAATGGCTCTGAGCACTATGGGACTCAACTGCTGAGATCATTAGTCCCCTAGAACTTAGAACTACTTAAACCTAACTAACCTAAGGACATCACATACATCCATGCCCGAGGCAGGATTCGAACCTGCGACCGTAGCGGTCGCGCGGTTCCAGACTGAGGCGCCTAGAACCGCTCGGCCACACTGGCCGGCCGTAGGAATTGCCGATCGTCCATTTCCTCACAGACTGTTTCTGATGCTCCACTCTAACCATAAGAGCATTACTCCGCAGACAAAGTACGTTTACTATCCGAGCTATCTAAGTTTTACCTCGAAACCTACTTCCAGACGGAATCAGCACAGTTACATCTCCTGCTACAGCAAGTGGTGCTAATGCGCCAGATACATCAGACACACTGGCACTATTTTAAGAAAAAAAGGGGACAGGTTTTCGACTTCGTGTCTAAAAGATTTGTAAATTCAATTTCAGTTTATAATAACGTGCTTTTCAAATAAAACTTTACAGTTACAATTAAAACTATAAATATCACGGAAGACAACAAATTATCTACAATTACACAGACCACGAAAATCTTTTCCACTGGTGAGATTAGTTTCCTTAAAACAGTGACATTTTTCTTCAGTTAATCTCTGGAGATCTCCACTACCTCGTCAGATGAACAGAATGACATTCTCATGACAATGGAAAATTAGCAGTGTAATTTCTTAAATCATTGTGAAGCGCGTCAAATAACACGTTAATGTCACGATCAGCAATGAAGGGATTTGCCCAGAACTTCTTTTTCTGCATTCCCTTTTTATTTCGAACTTACATACAAAGCTTGTAGCTCTTTTACTGAGCGGAGACTAAAGGCATTCCTCTGGAGTCTCGTATGTCAAACCTGAACACTGACACTAGACCTGCCGTGGCGTCGCAGTGCCGTGGGGCCCCCACAGTCTGTAGATAGGAAGCAGGATCTCTCGTCGCCGGCAGTGCCTGAGGGGATTGACCGCACTTCTGCCAAACATTTTTAACACGTGGTAACTTTTGAAAACATTACTGGAAATTAACGGTGTCTGATACTAATTGAAATACTTATCAGTCTTGCTCGAAAGGATTTATTAAAAACTAAAAGATCACACGTCAAAATGGTAACCTCTTAAGATTCATTTCCGATCGTTATTCATCAGTCCGACTCTATGATGACAGACGGCGTCGTTCTGCCGTTACATCTCTGGCGCACCGTAATCCTCGCCACCGGCACTATGCATCGAGAGGTTCCAAGCTACCGTCTCCATGGTAAAGCCCGCGTTGCAAAGCTTATCTCTGCTTCAGTATGTGTGTTCGAACTTCCACGCAACGCCCGTCGATGCGGTTTTAGCGTACCTACTTCGATTTCTGTTGATTGTTTACGTATTATTAGTATTTCGTAATTATTTTTGCCAGTGTAAAATAATTATGTATTTCGACATAATTGTCATAAAGGAGTGTGACTGAATGAAATTTAAAAGATTTGTTTGATATGGCAAACGGTCGTCAAGCCACAGTCACTGAAACAATAAATTTTTTCAAAGGTTACACAACTAGTTTCGACACACTGAGTCGTCATTTTCAAATGTAATCACAAATCTAGAAAACTGCGTTGCCGACCTTTGGTGGCCGAGCGGTTCTAGGCGCTACAGTCTGGAACCGCGCGACCGCTACCGTCGCAGGTTCGAATCCTGCCTCGGGCATGGATGTGTGTGATGTCCTTAGGTTCGTTACGTTTAAGTAGTTGTAAGTTCTAGGGGACTGATAACCTCAGAAGTTAAGTCCCATAGTGCTCAGAGCCATTTGAACCAAAACTGCGTTAATAACAGCAAACACCACACTTCTTTCAAATATTACGAAAAATACGCTAAAACCGGTAAAGGGAAGCAATGGCAGCAAAAACTGATCGCAAGACCTGACGACAATTGTCACTGCATTAAGGCGTGAAATGACTGATCGACCGAAAATTGTCGTGACGTCTTGTGACCCGTTTCTGGTCCCTTTCCTTCAGTTTATGGGTTTACCGTATTTTTTGTAATATTTGAAAGATGTGCGTTTTCAATTATTAATGCAGTTTTCCAGGTTTGTGATTACGTTTGAAAATGACGACTCTGTGCGTCGAAACTAGCTATGTAACCTTTTAAAAATTTTTATTGTTTCAGTAACTGTGTCTTGATGACCTTTTGTGGTGTGAAATAAACATTGTAAAATAATTACTGCTGCGTCCTACTTACTTTATACAATCCTTAATATTGCATTTTATCTACATCTAGATATTTTATGTTTTACATATGTTACCATCGTATGTTAAGCCGTGTAGATGAACCTTTGTAATTTTGAGGCCTTTTTCCCCTCTAAGGAATATTACTATTTAGAGTTTCATAGATGTGATCTGAAGATGATTTTTCATAAAAATGAAACCAGTTACGATCTTTACATGTGATTTTTTTTAGTTTTTCATAAATCCTTACGATCACGACTGATTAATATTTTAATTTTTAACGCGATTTAGTGTTATCGGAGAATTCCGCTAGAACAATTTAATATGTATAGAAGAGTATTTACCAACCCTTTTGGGCCCAAAAAGTTGAAATTATACATTTAGCCCCACCGTACCATGCTACTACTAGGTTAGACCACATACGCTGCAGTCGGTCTTTGGCCTAAGACTTCAGCGTTGTTCTGTATAGTGGCTGCACGAGTTCGCTCGTTTTGACTCATGTTCCAACCGGAATTAAATTAAAATTTGATTTTGGAGTATGCAACGAACTGTTATTTTAAACTTGAAACTTGCATTCGCCTACGAAGGGGATCTCACAAATTCTCGGTTTTCTTCGAACACGCAGGATGTCCCAAGAGGAATGATCAATGTTCAGGAATCTGACAGGACGACCATTCGAAGCAAGAAAAGTCTTGATGCTCTAAAGTGCATACCTTAAGAGCTGTGAGCACTTCATATGAAACTGTATGGTTCCAGAGACCTTTTAAAGACTGAAATATATATAATATATGTATGCAGACTCAAGGAACGAACGAAAATATGTGCGAAGGCCGGGATTCGAACTAGGCAGATGCGCTAACAACTACGGCACCCTGGCACAGTGGCTTTGCACCACTGCACGGTCTACCCGGGAACGCCTCCTTCCTCACTCCAAATTCCCATTCACGCCTCAGCCCACTGAATTTGCAGAAGACCTGGGTTCGAATCCGACACTGGTTCAAATCCATTCGTCGCTTCAGTATACATATAAACAGTACGAGCAATTGTTTAGTAGAAGCGCGAAGATGAAGTGCTCATAGCTTTTAAGATACGAATTTTTGAGGCCATTTTTAGTAGACATTTTTGCTTCGAATGATCGTTTCTATCACGTCCCTGAATATTGACCATTCCGCCTTGGGCACCCTGTGTAGGACTGAAAGCCAGCCATTGTAGCAGGGGTCGCTAACGCACCGCTGTGCGTTGTCGCTCGAGTCTAAAGTAAGCCGGTTCGAATGCTGGTCGGGGAAAATTTTCATTGCCTGTATATGACAAGAGAAAGAGACGTGGTGGCATAACGATACTTGTCACCAGACTTTGCGCCAATGTCCTGGATTTAATTCCAAACCTCTCCGCAGTGTCTCACGAATTGAGGGCATGTGACGTGATTGTGATACTTCCGTCGGATGCGGACGGTATAGTCTGCGGCAATATCGGGGTTATTCGAGAGGAGTGGACTATGTGTGTCGGCATCGGGTTACATCGTGTCCCTTATCTTCACCCCCAGGGACACAAACCTACCACCACACTGTAAAAGTACTAATCACAATCATCCAGACGACAGAGATACACACTTGACATTTCATGAAAGGTCGGAGGAAGCCAATGGCAAACCACCTCCACTAGCGCCTTGTCATGAGCGGCGGTGCTTGATTCCCGCATCTGAACCCCTTCACTAATTTCCTGAGTGACTACTTTCACTTTTCTTAATAAGATTTGAAGCTAAGTGTCCGAAAATCAATTTCCTAGAACATTACGTCGCACTTCTGACAACAGTTCAAAATTAGCAAGATTCAGAATTTTCGAACGCTATTAACTAAAAAAAACCTTTCCAGTGTTTTAACTGACTCGCCGGAAGCATAGTGCGCAGTCTTGTCGCTGCAAAGTCCCTGGTTCGATTCCTGCTATTTGCAACTTTTTTAAAAAATTGTAATCGATTTCTGTATGTATAATGAAAAGGAAATTACATTTTAACAAAAATATCATTTCCTTTTTAATTAATAGTTGCATTAAAAATAAATTAAAAGATCGTACAGAAATGGAAAATGCCTTATCATGAAGAGGAAAACATTATATCGCTCAATTTTATTAAGATATGGGATGTGTCTATGGACATGGCAATTATTTTTGTGAAGACCAAAGCACAATTCAAACATGGCACTACAGAACTTCAACCAAAGGAGGGTGGTTTGAAAGTTCTTCGACAACTTATTAACTTATTGCAGATTATAAACCTGGTAAAAATAACCATAGACTTGTCAAAGTTGTTTCACGAGATTTTGTGCGTTTTTTTTTCTTTTCCCTGATATTTAATGGTATCCCTCAAGGCACATTTGGTGGAATTACGTTCAATTTTTAATACCTGAAATGGAAAACATTAGTGTTTGTTGGCGACGACAACGTCTAGTGCCGTCGCACACTATCGAGTTGCTTACACGGGCAACACAGGAGGCGGGCACAGAGATTAATTACAGAGTGACGAACTACAGCTCCGTCTAGATTTCAGAAATTAACAGTTGGTAGCATTGCGGGTGGTGACTGTGTTAATCGCAACCGAAATTTACTTTCGTGAAGCAGCTTTTCACTCTCTCAGTAGTGCAGGCGGCAGGCGTCTTAGAGTTAGCTGTTTATTATTAGCCAAGACTCTAGTGTTAAAACTATAAAATGTCGAATGCAGTAGCCATGCAACGAACCGTTACCGGTAATCTTGTCCTTCTCCCTGGTATTCTTATTTTTTTGGATAATGTGTCCGTAGACTGAATAAATTGTTTTAATGAAGTTTTGTTAGCTTATGGCTGTCTATTATGTGTTAGTGCAGTGTTTGCATTACTTAATTGTCAACCACAGTCATTTTGTACCATTATAGGTACAAATTAAAATATTGAGAGCTTAAATTGCGGTACATTTCGCCCCACTTCACAAAATCAAAAGCAGCAACAGGTGAAACTACGTAAATAGCAGATATAAGCCGAGTTGTTATATTTCTTACGTTAGTACAGCACCAGAGTTTCCGTCACGTATAGCTCATACTACGCAAAGGAACAACTTGGTTATGCTTAGAAAACGGGTTAGTACCAAAAGTACGGTAGAACATAATAATATTCTGACAGTTTACGTCCTTGTTTAAGCATTAAGATCAACTTTTGACCCATCTTTTCCGACCATATGACTAATACTCAGCCAACACCAGTGCGGGAATGTCAAAGTTGACCTTTTTTTAAGAATTAATAGGTAGATTCGCACCTGTTACATATTTAGCCATTCGTGAACTAGCTAGTGTGTATTAGTCTCTTCCCTGACACGGTGGTCATCAGCTCGATTCCCGGTGACCATGAAAGCTTTTTCTGTGTTGGGGAGGCCTGAAACGGAGTTCTCTCAGCCCCATTATGTCAATTAATATCCCGCTTCAGCATATAAGCGCTGAAATTGGCACACATGCCATCGAAATGGCGTCAAATCGAAACGCTTACAGCAGCCTACGAGCCAGCGTTGATTATCCATTAACAACAGGATTACATCCACTTTCTACAGTGACGTAATAATGTAGTTAACGAGCAGAAATTGCTATCGTTCCCCTCAAGTTGCCTATCACAGCAGATTCACCTGATTTGTGATCGGTAGAACGTAAATACGAGCATACGTTACTAGCGAAAAAATGTTCTTATCGCAGTACAAACAATGCGAATATGATTCTATTTATATAAAGGACTCCGACGGAAAAGAGGGTTATCACTGCCTATTCTACCATCCTCAACACTTATACAAATTTTTCCCAAAAAATTTGGCATGCGAACATTTGCACGCTCTTTTTAACTTGCAACTCACCTCTCTCTTCCACAACTTCCTCTAACCATAACTCGCTCACATCCACTAGTCCATCGCTGTAAATTGCTCATACCCATCCACTTCCAGTTTCACTTTCTCTCTCACTTATTCACTCAGCCCTACTCATTGTCATTATCTCTTTGTGTGTCTCTGTCATTGTCTCCTGTCTCACAGCTACACTGTCCTTCGTTCTGTCCTACTACTACTACTACTACTACTACTACTACTGTCTCCTATCATTGCCACTGTCTCCCCCTTCCTCTCCCTTACTGCTAATATATAATTCCTTGTTCTCACTGCCGTTGCCTGTTCTTACTGTCACTATCTCTCTCTTCCTCGTTGCCGTTGTCATTCTTATATACTCTGTGGCTCATTATCACTGGCTCTCGCCCACATCCACTTCTATTTCTCTTTCTTCCTCCCCAGCCGGCACTGTCTCCTTCACTTTTTCCGTAGCACTGTTCTGTCACTTAACTGTGTCCTACTGCTGCTGTGTACCTCTCTTTCTCTCACACTACCGTTGTGTCCCTCACTCTTTCTGTAACACAACCGCTGCCTACTGTCTTCCGGTATTTATTACTTCTCTGTCTCTCTGCCTCTGTTTTTTCTCTCAGCATAAAAAAGCGCGAACATGTACGCTTGCAAAAACTGTGGGAAAAGTTATAAAGCTGCTGAGGAAGACAGAGTGAGGCAACAGCTACTCCACTTTTCAGTCAATCTTTTAAAATAAATAGGACCTTACTCGCATTTTTTGTGCTCTGATAACAGCATTTTTCGGCTGGTTCCCTTCTTTTTCCTGCCGCAGCAGGGCATGTAACTCATGTGAAAAGAAATATACTGATCAAGAAAATTTTGATAGTTTACTTACGTGAAACAGAAATAACACAAAACTAATTTTACTCCTCAGACGGGATTTTACATGCAAAAAAACTTTGCATGTGCTTCAGTACCACAACGAGGGAGTCCCAGATTACACCGGAGACACACTATAGTATATTTCTCCGCGCTGCGTCACTTTATAGCCTACATTTTCGCCTCACACCGAATTTTACGAGCATATTTTACTTGTACAAGGAGGATAACTTTGAACTTACATACGGATAAAGATATGAAAGAAATTCTAAAATTTTTTAGAGATCGAGATCTTAGCAGTACATCGTAAAAATTACAGCCACTTGCTGTGCATAGCCGTCTCTCAATCCGCAGCTGGGTTTTGGTCGGCTAGTGAGGGCGGAATATAGTTAAAAAAAGTCATTTCTTGGTGTTTTCCGAGGAACCGCCCATGGACTAATGATGCCTCCACAAGTCCCGTCAAGCGCACCGTAGAACACATCAAATACCAAAAGAACCAACTGATTTGCTGCATTTGTCTAAACAGGACGAAGTGTGTAATAGCCATACTTCGACCCTGTACCGTAGGATAGTGACACTAAGACGTACCCAAAGACTGGAAAGTTGCACAGGTCACACCAATATTCAAGAAAGGTAGTAGAAGTAATCCACTAAATTACAGGCCCATATCGTTAACGTCGATATGCAGCAGGATTTTAGAACATATATTGCGTTCGAACGTAATGAATTACCTCGAAGAAAACGGTCTATTGACACACAGTCAACATGGGTTTAGAAAACATCGTTCTTGTGAAACACGACTAGCTCTTTATTCACATGAAGTGCTGAGTTCTATTGACAAGGGATATCAGATCGATCCCGTATTTCTGGATTTCCGGAAGGCTTTTGACACTGTACCACACAAGCGGCTCGTAGTGAAATTGCGTGCTTATGGAATATCGTCTCAGTTATGTGACTGGATTTGCGATATCCTGTCAGAGAGGTCACAGTTCGCAGTAATTGACGGAAAGCCGTCGAGTAAAACAGAAGTGATTTCAGGCGTTCCCCAAGGTAGTGTTACAGGCCCTTTGCTGTTCCTAATCTATATAAACGATTTTGGAGACAATCTGAGCGGCCTTCTTCGATCGTTTGCAGATGACGCTGTCGTTTATCAACTAATTAAGTCATCAGAAGATCAAAAGAAATTGCAAGACGATTTAGAAGAAATATCAAAATGGTGCGTAAAGTGGCAGTTGACCCTAAATAACTAAAAGTGTGAAGTCATGCACATGAGTGCTAAAAGGAATCCCTTAAACTTCGGTTACACAATAAATCAGTCAAATCTAAAGACCGTAAATTCAACTAAGTACCTAGGAATTACAGTTACGAACAATGTAAATTGGAAGGAACACATAGAAAATGTTGTGGGGAAGGCTGATCAAAGACTGCGTTTCATTGGCAGGACACTTAGAAAATGTAACCGATCTACTAAGGAGACTGCCTACACTACGCTTGTCCGTCCTCTTTTAGAATACTGCTGCGCGGTGTGGGATCCTTACCAGATAGGACTGACTGAGTACATCGAAAAGTTCAAAGAAAGGCAGCACGTTTTGTATTATCGCGAAATATAGGAGAGAGTGTCACAGAAATGCTACAGGATTTGTGCTGGACATTATTAAAAGAAAGGCGTTTTTCGTTGCGACGGAATCTTCTCACAAAATTCCAATCACCAACTTTCTCCTCCGAATGCGAAAATATTTTGCTGACACCGACCTACATACGGAGGAACGATCACAAAGATAATGAAAATCAGAGCTCGTACGGAATGATATAGTTGTTCATTCTTCCCGCGCGCTATACGGGATTGGAATAATAGAATTGTGAAGGTGGTTCGATGAACCCGCTGCCAGGCACTTAAATGTGATTTGCAGAGTATCTATGTAGATGTAGATCCTCCTGTTGGGTATACAAATGGTTCGTAGCCCAAGTGCTCTCCAAAACACTTGAGCTTACCTTTTTCTCAGCAATAGAACCCGAGGTACGATGACTGGAAAATTACGTTTTTTGCGTGGCGTTTCGGAACATACTAGGTAGCTCTTTCCGAGACATTTTTTGTTGCTATAGTTGTGACGAGTATGAATTACAATAAAGAACGAAGGAAGATCTGAGTTTAGAGTTCCGTCGACGATAGTATCGTTAGAGACGGAGCACGAGCTCTGACTGGGGAAGAATGTGAAAGGAAATCAACATCTTTGCGAAGTTTTGGAATTTCACACAGCTTAAAAGAAGGAAATAAGAGCCAGCATGAATAATACTGCAGAAATTGTTTAAGCGAGAAACTTCTTTATTATCTGTATGCCGACTTAATGACTATATCAGCACATTTATCATTTATTCAAGGAGCATGTAAGATTCGTCGGAGGTAGATATTTATCAGAAATATTAATGTTATCTGAGCGCCACCTTTTATTGACACATTTGTCTCTTTCTATAACCTAACAGCGAAAGGAATACCAAAAGCTGTTAATTTTGTGCAATAAATGCTGTAGTTTTTAAGCGCGAAAGTGTCATGGAGATGCGCAGCCAACTCCAGCGGCAAACGTTGCAAGAGTGGCGTGGTTACTGTTGAAGTTCCGAGAGCGTACGTCCCTGGAGGAGTCAACCAATATATATTTCCTCCTCCTACGTGTATCTCGCCAAAAGACAATGACGATAAAGTCAGAGGAATTCGAGCCCCCGCTGATGCTTACGGGCAATCGTTCTTCTCGCAGACCATTCGTTACTGATACAGGAATAGGCGGAAGTGACATTGGTACACCAAGTATACTCTGCCAAACACAGTGAGGTTGCTGGCGGGGTGAGCTGTAGATATAGCAAACAACAGTCTTCTTTAAAAGCGGATAGTTGCTGGAGCTTTAATCGTTACAACGTCTCTTGATTGGCACCACTTCGTAGGGGCTTAATCGTATTCAACAGCATACATCATCGTTTAGCTTGTCAGTTGAACAGTTTTAGTTTGGCACCTATCCATCATATTAAAACAAGAAGTGAAGGAAGTCCTCTGTAAGTATGATACTAGGGGAGACTTGTTTCTGGCCGTCCAGGTAGTTTAACGAATGTTTCCTTCTGAACAGTATTCGAAATATGACAGTGTTCATTGGCAGCTGCAAGCCATGGTATTGATATTAGTAGTCGTCGCTGCATTCCGATCCATCTGGTCTCTTACGTATTGTTAGCAACGCGGAATTGAAATCTCTCGGGCTAGTACGACACCAAAGCCCCCGTAATCTAGTTTTTATATGTTGCCCTTTTAGCTTCATGATGTTTATGTAAAATCTTTCAACACGTTCAACATATTAGAAGGTAGCCAATACCTTGCTTCTCCTTAAATTGACGACCAACAGGCGGCTTCAACGTATGCATGATTCCTAAAAATATCGGATCGTTGATAGCCAGACGGGGTGTACTGCAGCCGTTGACAACATTAACCATAGACTGCGTTTTATTGGCAGGACATTTCTAAATGTAATAGATCTGCTAAAGAGGCTGCCTACACTACGCTTGTCCGTCCTCTTGTAGATTACTGATGCGCAGTGTGGAATCCTTACCAGATAGGACTGACGGAGTATATCGAGAATCTTCATAGAATGGCAGCACGTTTCGTTCAAAATGTTCAAATGTGTGTGAATTCTTATGGGACTTAACTGCTAAGGTCATCAGTCCATAAGCTTACACACTACTTAACCTAAATTATCCTAAGGACAAACACACACGCCCATGCCCGAGGGAGGACTCGAACCTACGCTGGGATCAACCGCACAGTCCATGCCTGCAGCGCCCTAGACTGCTCGGCTAATCCCGCGCAGCACGTTTCGTATTATCGCGAAATATGGGAGAGTGTGTCACTGAAATGATACATGATTTGGGCTGGACATCATTAAAAGAAAGGCGTTTTCCGTTGCGACGGAACCTTGTCACGAAATTTCAATCACCAACTTTCTCCTCCGAATGCGAAAATATTTTGTTGACGCCAACCTACATAGGGAGAAACGATCATCATAATAAAATAAGGAAAATCAAAGTTCGCGCGGGAAGATTTAGGTTTTCGCATTTTCCGCGCGCTATAAGAGATTAGAATAATAGACAAATATTGTGAAGGTGTGAGACATTAACTTTTCCCGGCGAATCGAATGTTCAAATAACTTACGGGTTTGCTGCCGGGTGACGTTGTCGAACACCGCCGATATTTCGACAGGAACACACCCTGCCATTCTCAAGGCACAACTGCAAGGAGGAAGCAATGTGCAAGGGAATTTAATACTTCGGTTAACAAAGGAGAAACAAGGAAGATACCACACACAGAACAAGTAACCGCAGAGTCAACACACAACTAAAGATAACCAACCTCAGAAATATCGATAGTTACTATTAATCAACAGGTGAGGTAGCACTAATTCTGTCCCTCTGTTTCTTGATGAGAGACAGAGCCGGATTCCAAACAGCATTTAAACAAAATCCTCCATCTCTGTTAATAAGTTTGCTTGATAGTCTGATTTCAACAGCTTCCATAATAACACTAACCCAATAGCTGGACGCGCAAGCCAGAATCTACGTGTTGTTGTATTCCATAGGATGACCGGTGTCAAGGCAATGTTCTGCAATAGCGGATTTGCTCGGCTGTTGTAAGCGTGTGTAACGCTTATGTTCAATCCACCGGTCTTCCACAGTTCTGATTGTCTGACCAATATATGACATGCCACAACTGCAAGGAATACGATAGACCCCAGCCTTACGGTCCGCAGATCGTGGTCGGGCAGTAGAGTTCTCGCTTCCCACGCCCGGGTTCCCGGGTTCGATTCCCGGCGGGGTCAGGGATTTTCTCTGCCTCGTGATGACTGGGTGTTGTGTGATGTCCTTAGGTTAGTTAGGTTTAAGTAGTTCTAGGGGACTGATGACCATAGATGTTAAGTCCCATAGTGCTCAGAGCCAGTTGAACCATTTTTTGAACGCTACGAAGAAAAGTTCAGGGATTTTTATTTAAACCGCTAGCGGTAGACTCAGTTCCATTACTTCTGCCCATCTCAGCGTTTTCCTTTTAGTTCTGGAGGACTGTTTGCGCAGCTGGGCGTCAGCGGAGGCATTGACGCGGATATCACTTGTCGGCGTCTGTTTTTACTGCTCCCGGAGGCCGGAAGCCTCCCTGCCTTTCCACTTTGCGATGCATATTTCGCCCGAAACACGACGCTGCCTGTTTCCGACCAAGCGCACGCTCAAAACATCTCCCGTTAATCACGAAGCCGCAACACCCGTTACTTTTCTCCCTCTGGTTTCTGCGTCTCTCAGCAGAGATTAGCGGCCTGTGGGAAGCCTTTCGCTGTTTTAGATTCCTGCGGAGACTGGTGTCCGATCCACTTTCCGATTACCCGCTCTCAGTAAAGCGTCTTGAAATACGGAAGTACAGGCAGTCATGGATATATTATTCACATATATATATATATATATATATATATATATATATATATATATATATATATATATATATATATGAAAGAAGGTTGTATACATGGAAGAATCCTGGAGATACTAGAAGGTATCAGATAGATTATATAATGGTAAGACAGAGATTTAGGAACCAGGTTTTAAATTGTAAGACATTTCCAGGGGCAGATGTGGACTCTGACCGCAATCTATTGGTTATGAACTGTAGATTAAAACTGAAGAAACTGCAAAAAGGTGGGAATTTAAGGAGATGGGACCTGGATAAACTGACTAAACCAGAGGTTGTACAGAGTTTCAGGGAGAGCGTAAGGGAACAAATGGCAGGAATGGGGGAAAGAAATACAGTAGAAGAAGAATGGGTAGCTCTGAGGGATGAAGTAGTGAAGGCAGCAAAGGATCAAGTAGGTAAAAAGACGAGGGCTAGTAGAAATCCTTGGGTAACAGAAGAGATATTGAATTTAATTGACGAAAGGAGAAAATATAAAAATGCAGTAAATGAAGCAGGCGAAAAGGAATACAAACGTCTCAAAAATGAGATCGACAGAAAGTGCAAAATGGCTAAGCAGGGATGGCTAGAGGACAAATGTAAGGACGTAGAGGCTTATCTCACTAGGGGTAAGATAGATACTACCTACAGGAAAATTAGAGAGACCTTTGCCGAAAAGAGAACCACTTGTATGAATATCAAGAGCTCAGATGGAAATCCAGTTCTAAGCAAAGAAGGAAAAGCAGAAAGGTGGAAGGAGTATATAGATGGTCTATGTAAGGGCGATGTACTTGAGGACAATATTATGGAAATGGAAGAGGATGTAGATGAAGATGAAATGGAAGATATGATACTGCGTGAAGAGTTCGACAGAGCACTGAAAGACCTGAGTCGAAACAAGGCCACTGGAGTGTACAACATTCCATTAGAACTACTGACGGCCTTGGGAGAGCCAGTCCTGACAAAACTCTACCATCTGGTGAGCAAGATGTACGAGGCAGACGAAATACCCTCAGACTTCAAGAAGAATATAATAATCCGAATCCCAAAGAAATCAGGTGTTGACAGGTGTGAAAATTACCGAACTATCAGTTTAATAAGTCACGGCTGCAAAATACTAACGCGAATTCTTTACAGACGAATGGAAAAACTAGTGGAAGCCGACCTTGGGGAAGATCAGTTTGGATTCCGTAGAAATATTGGAACACGTGAGGCAATACTGACCCTACGACTTATCTTAGAAGCTAGATTAAGGAAAGGCAAACCTACGTTTCTGGCATTTGTAGACTTAGAGAAAGCTTTTGACAGTGTTGACTGGAATACTCTCTTTCAAATTCTAAAGGTGGCAGGGGTAAAATACAGGGAGCGAAAGGCTATTTACAATTTGTACAGAAACCAGATGGCAATTATAAGAGTCGAGGGGCATGAAAGGGAAGCAGTGGTTGGGAAGGGAGTGAGACAGGGTTGTAGCCTCTCCCTGTTGCTATTCAATCTGTATATTGAGCAAGCAGTAAAGGAAACAAAAGAAAAATTTGGTGTAGGTATTAAAATCCATGGAGAAGAAATAAAACTTTGAGGTTCGCCGATGACATTGTAATTCTGTCAGAGACAGCAAAGGACTTGGAAGAGCAGTTGAACGAAATGGATGGTGTCTTGAAGGGAGGATATAAGATGAACATCAACAAAAGCAAAACGAGGATAATGGAATGTAGTCGAATTAAGTCGGGTGATGTTGAGGGTATTAGATTAGGAAATGAGACACTTAAAGTAGTTAAGGAGTTTTGCTATTTGTGGAGCAATATAACTGATGATGGTCGAAGTAGAGAGGATATAAAATGTAGACCGGCAATGGCAAGGAAAGCGTTTCTGAAGAACAGAAATTTGTTAACATCGAGTATTGATTTAAGTGTTAGGAAGTCGTTTCTGAAAGTATTTGTATGGAGTGTAGCCATGTATGGAAGTGAAACATGGACGATAAATAGTTTAGACAAGAAGAGAATAGAAGCTTTCGAAATGTGGTGCTACAGAAGAATGGTTGAACATTAGATGGGTAGATCACATAACTAATGAGGAGGTGTTGAATAGGATTGGGGAGAAGAGGAGTTTGTGGCACAACTTGACTAGAAGAAGGGATCGGTTGGTAGGACATGTTCTGAGACATCAAGGGATCACCAATTCAGTATTGGAGGGCAGCGTGGATGGTAAAAATCGTAGAGGGAGGCCAAGAGATGAATACACAAAGTAGATTCAGAAGGATGTAGGTTGCAGTAGGTACTGGGAGATGAAGAAGCTTGCACAGGATAGAGTAGCATGGAGAGCTGCATCAAACCAGTCTCAGGACTGAAGACCACAACAACATTATATATATATATATATATATATATTATATGAGTGGTGTCTGTTCTTACGGACATGTCCGACAGAGCATACGCCACTCGTGATTACGCAGCTGGTGCATGCATTTATACGAAAAAGACAATGGGGAAACAAAGGAAAGAGACGAGTGGCAATTCGTGACTTTCGGCTGCACACAAATAGTGGTAATGCAATGGAGAAAGTTGAAAATTTGTGCGGGACCGGGGCTCTAACCAGGATTTACCGCTTCTCATGACCGGTACCCGCGTCCTGCCATCCTGATTTAGGTTTTCCGTGATTTCCCTAAATCGCTTTGGGCAAATGCCGGGATGGTTCCTTTGAAAGGGCATGACCGACTTCCTTCCCCATCCTTCCCTAAACCGATGCGGCCGATGAACTCGCTGTTTGGTCCTCTCTCCCGAATCAACCAACCAATCATGGCCTGTTCCTTTAACCGCTTCGGCCATCCGGCCACGGTCCTTGTCCGACTCAGATTTCCAACTTAATCGCACGCTGAAGTGCACCTCCTCTCTTCTATTAAACCCCTACTCGCAAATTACTGGTTCCCCCACTCAGTGGGGATGCACTAATGACATCCTGTCTCCTACGGGAATCAATAATTTGCGGGTCGGGGTTTAATGGAAGAGAGGAGCTGCATTGCAGCGTCCGGTAAGTTTCCTGGATGGGCGAAGCGGTTAAGGCAACCACTCGTGAGACACGTTCAACCTAGGTTCAAGTCCCGGTCCGGCAAAAACGTTCAACTTTCGCCATTACACTACCACATTTTCCTGTGTGTCTGGGAGTCACAAATTCCCACCCATCCCTTCCCTCGCTTCCGCTCATTCTCTATTTCATATAAACATTATTGACGTCGCGTGGTTATTCTTGCTTGTCGTTGCCGGCAGCTTTCAAAAAACATAAAACGTATTTCCAAACCGGCCGGATTGAGTGGCCGAGCGGTTCTAGGCGCTACAGTCTGGAACCGCGCGACCGCTACGGTCGCGGGTTGGAATCCTGCCTTGGGCATGGATGTGTGTGATGTCCTTAGGTTAGTTAGGTTTAAGTAGTTCTAAGTTCTAGGGGACTGATGACCTCGGGCGTTGAGTCCCATAGTGCTCAGAGCCATTTTAACTATTTGTATTTCCAAACCTTTTCTAAATTTTTCTCGCTTACATGCCGTAACGGGACATCCTCCTCTAGCATTATTTTTCCTCCATACTAGTTGTCGATACCAATATTATTTTTCGAAATTTTGACAGGTCATTATTATCTTTGCTGCTTTTCCGAAAACTTTCATATAATTTTATACACAGTATGTTATATTTCCATTCTAAAATTTACGGAAAGGAATTAGTTTATTATCGATGTTACAATCGATAAGTACTAGGTCTGAATGTACAGTAAAATTTTTTGTCTCGAAACATTTTAAATTACGAATTATTTCACACTTAAAATTTCCATTATTGGCTCTGAGCACTATGGGACTCAACATCTTAGGTCATAAGTCCCCTAGAACTTAGAACTACTTAAACCTAACTAACCTAAGGACATCACACACACCCATGCCCGAGGCAGGATTCGAACCTGCGACCGTAGCAGTAATTTCCATTATTAATTATGCAATCTGGTTCTCTTTACGATGTTTATTTCTGGATTCATTTATGAATTAGTAATCGACATTAATAGAAATTCATTCCTCAAGAAAAATTGTAAATTCTTTGGAATATGGTTATTACCGCAGAGTGACGTAGTAGTAAGCATTCCTCTGATGTAATCGGTCGTATTTTGGGCGAACAATGTAATTTCGGCTTTGTTAACGTGAAAAATCAAAACACTGTATGACATACTAAAATGTGACAAATGTATTAACGTAACAACAAAAATTCTGCAAGAACAATCTTCAGATTAATTTAGATCAGTTGAACCACGAGGACATAAAATGTGAGAATTTCAGCTTCAAGAATCAGACTCTAGACAAGAAGAACTCTACACGGAAAGCTAAGTAAACTAGAAAGTTTATTGTGATACTCGCTCCTCTCAAATTTTTCATAAAAGACTTTGCTTGTAGCGGACAGTAACTGGAATTACGAAGGAGGGGGGAGGTTACAGTGCGTAACGTCAAATACTTAACACATTAACTCATTTTTTAACGAATCAGACGTTTGAAGCCGTTTTATACATGGAAGTTCGCTTCTTTAAAGAATCGGTTGTTTACTGGTTGGATACATAAACTTAAGTAAGGTTTTAGAATTCCATTACAGTTATAAGATGAGATCGTCCGACAAGCAGAAAACTCTGTAACTTCATCGCGGCTTCCACCGACACGCTTGTGAACTTCCGGAACGCCTTTGTCCTGTGAACAGTGGTCACCCGCGCAATATCTTAAGTCGAGGAATTCTGTTGACCTACGCCGTCTCTGGGGAAGCCAGGGGGCACAGAAAGGCAAGACTTGGGCGACAGATACTTGCGAAACTTGGTGGCGCGCGCCTGGAGATCACGAGAAGTCGGCGCCGTGCCCGCGACGCAGCGCAAGCCACCCGCTGTGCTCAGAGCATCCGCCGCCGGATGTGTATCGGCTGCCGACGCTACCCCTGCCGCGCCGCTATGCGCGGAATGCCGCACAACTTCGGCAGCTCACGCGTAGCGAGAGGGCCGCTATATTAACGGGGGAACCTGTCTCCCATCAGGACCGTCTCAAGTTACACGTCTCTCTTCTGGTCGTACACAGTGCCCGAAGCCAAGAGGTTGCTTTGCGAACTGCTGGAACACCAACTTTTCCTGTTGAGCTGTTATTGCATTCAACATTATTAATTTCAGACTCTCAGTAAGAACCGAGTGATGAATAGTAGTTAATCTTCCGATTTCTCTTTATGTCCAGGCTGCTAGAATAACCGCTCTCCCAAATGCAGTGTATTTCATGTACGACACAAGCACTCTCTAGCTAGGGAAACTATACACCGTAGTCAAATTTATCTGACTTCTTTCCAATGACATTCCTATTTGGTCAAGGTTAATCCCGTTGTTTCCGTGACGCTAGATAACAGGGCCTTCAGCAATACAGTAATTTTTTTGTGGATCCATGCTATTTACGTACTAACTAGTGACTCAGCTGTATTTGTTGTTGATTTGGAGTCTGTTTAAAAGCTTTTTATAGATTCATCCTCAGCCACATAAGTACAGTTATCTAAATGAAATACACCCGTAATTGTATCTCTCTGTTGTAACACGGCATCCTTTAACATAGTGTCAGTAGTTTGGAGACATGGAGCTAGTTAGTACCCAAAGCATCCCAGATGTTGGAAAAATGTCATATTACCGCATTGGGCTACTGGTAAAATACTTTATTTATATAGCCAGTTTCAGTAGTCTGACAATCATCTGGAAGTGTAGAAGTATTCACAGTATCTCGTTAGGCGAAATATAAAAAAATATAAAATTATTATCGTCAGGTGATAAAACCATGAACAACAAAAATGGTTCAAATGGCTCTGAGCACTATGGGACTTAACTGCTGGGGTCATCAGTCTACTTGAACTTAGAACTACTTAAACTTAACTAACCTAAGGACATCACACACATCCATGCCCGAGGCAGGATTCGAACCTGCGCCCGTAGCGGTCGCGCGGTTCCAGACTGTCATCATATCGTAATGTAAGTTACCTAGTCGATCTATAAAATCTGTGCTATGGGGTCTATAGGTTTTAACATGAATGTGTTCACCCCATAGCACGACTTTTATACATAGATTGATGACGTAATGTGTATTACAATATGACGACAATCTATTGTTCATGGTTTTGTCGCTTGACTATACCGATTTTGTATTTTTTGTATTTCGCCTAATATGACGCTGTGAATACGAGGGTAATCCCAAAAATAAGGTCTCCTATTTTTTTTATAAGTACGTAGACCTGTTTGTTTATCCAGTGGTTTACATCAGTTTACAGCTTGAACATTTAGCTATTTTTCGACATAATCACCATTTCTGTCGATGCATTTTTGTAGAATCTGTGGCAGTTTTTGTATGCCCATGTCATACCAGCTCGCCGCCATGCTGTTCAGAAAATTATGAACCTCTTCTTTCACCTCGTCGTCGGAGCTGAATCGCTTTCCGGCCAAATGTTTTTTTAACCTAGGGAACAGGTGATAGTCAATGGGCGCCAAGTCAGGACTATAGGGTGGGTGGGTGATTATTTTCCACTGAAACTCTTGCAGGAGAGAAACGGTTTGCCGAGCAATGTGTGGGCGAGCGCTGTCTTGGAGAATGTGTATGCCCTTGCTCAACATTCGTGTTATCCGGTTCTGAATTGTCCGTTTGAGTTTTTTTCAGAGTCTCACATTACCTGTCAGCGTTAATTGTGCTCCTAGCGATTCAGCTCCGACGACGAGGTGAAAGAAGAGGTTCATAACTTTCTAAATAGCATGGCGGCGAGCTGGTATGACATGGGCATACAAAAACTGTCACAGCGTCTACAAAAATGCATCAACAGAAATGGTGATTATGTCGAAAAATAGCTAATTGTTCAAGCTGTAAAATGATGTAAACCATTGTAGTAATAAACAGGTCAACGTCCTTATAAAAAAAATGGGAGACCTTACTTTTGGGATTACCTTCGTACTTTTATGAACCAGATGATGCTCAGACAACTGAAACTTGTTGTATAAATAAAGTATTTTATCGGCAGCTCAAGGTGGTAATACGACATTTTTCAAACATATATGAACTGTGGGGTACCTGCTCCTGAAAATACATCCCAGACGTGTTCCAACAAGATCAGATAATGCGAGTTTGGTGACGAGTTTGGTGACGAGTTTGGTGACGAGTTTGGTGACGAGTTTGGTGACGAGTTTGGTGACGAGTTTGGTGACGAGTTTGGTGACGAGTTTGGTGACGAGTTTGGTGACGAGTTTGGTGACGAGTTTGGTGACGAGTTTGGTGACGAGTTTGGTGACGAGTTTGGTGACGAGTTTGGTGACGAGTTTGGTGACGAGTTTGGTGACGAGTTTGGTGACGAGTTTGGTGACGAGTTTGGTGACGAGTTTGGTGACGAGTTTGGTGACGAGTTTGGTGACGAGTTTGGTGACGAGTTTGGTGACGAGTTTGGTGACGAGTTTGGTGACGAGTTTGGTGACGAGTTTGGTGACGAGTTTGGTGACGAGTTTGGTGACGAGTTTGGTGACGAGTTTGGTGACGAGTTTGGTGACGAGTTTGGTGACGAGTTTGGTGACGAGTTTGGTGACGAGTTTGGTGACGAGTTTGGTGACGAGTTTGGTGACGAGTTTGGTGACGAGTTTGGTGACGAGTTTGGTGACGAGTTTGGTGACGAGTTTGGTGACGAGTTTGGTGACGAGTTTGGTGACGAGTTTGGTGACGAGTTTGGTGACGAGTTTGGTGACGAGTTTGGTGACGAGTTTGGTGACGAGTTTGGTGACGAGTTTGGTGACGAGTTTGGTGACGAGTTTGGTGACGAGTTTGGTGACGAGTTTGGTGACGAGTTTGGTGACGAGTTTGGTGACGAGTTTGGTGACGAGTTTGGTGACGAGTTTGGTGACGAGTTTGGTGACGAGTTTGGTGACGAGTTTGGTGACGAGTTTGGTGACGAGTTTGGTGACGAGTTTGGTGACGAGTTTGGTGACGAGTTTGGTGACGAGTTTGGTGACGAGTTTGGTGACGAGTTTGGTGACGAGTTTGGTGACGAGTTTGGTGACGAGTTTGGTGACGAGTTTGGTGACGAGTTTGGTGACGAGTTTGGTGACGAGTTTGGTGACGAGTTTGGTGACGAGTTTGGTGACGAGTTTGGTGACGAGTTTGGTGACGAGTTTGGTGACGAGTTTGGTGACGAGTTTGGTGACGAGTTTGGTGACGAGTTTGGTGACGAGTTTGGTGACGAGTTTGGTGACGAGTTTGGTGACGAGTTTGGTGACGAGTTTGGTGACGAGTTTGGTGACGAGTTTGGTGACGAGTTTGGTGACGAGTTTGGTGACGAGTTTGGTGACGAGTTTGGTGACGAGTTTGGTGACGAGTTTGGTATAAAATTGAAAACGCAATAAACCACGGAATAATGTAGATAGAGAGGTAAAAACTGACACATGCTTGGAATGACATGGGGTTTTATTAGAACCAAAAAAACGAAGTTTACAAAATGTCCGACAGATGGCGCTAGACAGCAAAACTGCTACCGTGACGGGTGAGAGGTACGCCGATATGTTACAGAATCGCATCATCCCCAGCCTGGCTGATAAACACCTGCTGGAACGTACGATGTTTATGCAGGATGGCGCTCCACCCCATATTGCTAGACGCGTGAAAGATCTCTTGCGCGCGTCGTTTGGTGATGATCGTGTGCTCAGCCGCCACTTTCGTCATGCTTGGCCTCCCAGGTCCCCAGACCTCAGTCCGTGCGATTATTGGCTTTGGTGTTACCTGAAGTCGCAAGTGTATCGTGATCGACCGACGTCTATAGACAACATCCGACGCCAATGCCTCACCATAACTCCGGACATGCTTTACAGTGCTGTTCACAACATTATTCCTCGACTACAGCTATTGTTGACGAATGATGGTGGACTTGTTGAGCATTTCCTGTAAAGAACATCATCTTTGCTTTGTCTTACTTTGTTATGCTAATTATTGCTATTCTGATCAAATGAAGCGCCATCTGTCGGAAATTTTTTGAACTTTTGTATTTTTTTGGTTCTAATAAAACCCCATGTCATTCAAAGCATGTGTGTCAATTTGTACCTCTCTATCTACATTATTCTGTGATTTATTCAGTTTTCAAATTTATACTGACTTTATACTGACTTTTTGATCACCCGGTAGATGTAGAAGTTCGAGATGGACTACGTAAGTGAATTTTTTAACGCAGTTCTCAATAAGTTATTAATTCAATGCGAGGTGCTTTAATCGCGCAAAGCGCAAGACACGCACAGTTTCACGGGCGGCTATTGACGGAAGTGGAATATTACGCATGAAAGAAGTGGCGCAGGGTCATTGACGTAACAAAATTGCGGTTAGTGGCTGGCCTTAGTCTTCAAAAGACCCCCTAATTTTCGGATATGATGACGTCGAACGCGAGAAGACTACAATGGACCCCTGGCCAGCTTTCGGCGGCTCCGCAGACGAGAAAAATAAGCGGAGGCGCGTTGGCGCGCGGCCGTCTGCGATCTCTGTGCGGGCGCAGCTCCTCCGGCGCTCATCTGCATAATTGGGCAATTCCGGAGGGCTCGGCGGCCGGTTGAGGCAGAGGCAGGTGAGCCCACGGCGCCAGTTAGTCCGCCGCTGGGGATTACGGCTGCCGGGATTCTGGCGGACAGCGGCGGCCCGCCGAAGCCGGACTGCGGCGCTAAGCCCTGGGACCCGGCAGCGATAAGGGGAGGCGGCCACGCGGCGGCGAACCTGCCGCTTTGTTTGCGCGCTTATACGCTGGTTTCCGTAAATTAAGGCGCGACAACTAGGGAAAACGTTCATATGATTTATATGCATCTCCCACAGGTCACAGGCACGATAAGCATCGCAACGTACGCTGCGAGCCATTTAAACTGGAACACCAAGAAAGTGGCATGCAAGAACCGTCAGACTGGCATTTAATGTACTGTACGTTGAGCAGGAAGATCAGACCTGTAATATTCGGATGCAGTATTACAGTGTCCTGCTTGATACAGTCAAGTCGTTTAAATATCAGGGCGTAAAGTTGCAAAACGATATGACGAGCATGTGAGAACTGTAGTAGCGTAGGCGAATGGTCGACTTCGGTTTATTGGCAGAATTTTAGGGAACAGTGGTTCACCTGTAAAGGAGACAGCATATAGGACGCTGGTGAGATCTGTTCTTGAGTACTGCTGGAGTGTTTGGGATCAGTACCAGGTCGGATTGAAGAAAGACATCGAAGCAGTTCAGAAGCGGGCAGCTAGATTTGTTACCGGTTGTTACGAACAACACGTAAGTGTTAGGAAATGCTTCAGGAAAACAAATAGGAATCCCTGGTGGGAAGGCGACTTTCTTCTTCGAGAAACACTGTTAAGAAGATTTATAGAACCGGCATTTGAAGCTGACTGCCGAACGATTCTGTTGCCGCCAGCGTACATTGCGCGTAAGGACCACGAATATAAGATACGAGAACTTGGGCTCATACGGAGGCATACAGACAGTCGTTTCTTCCATCGCTCTGTTTGAGAGTGGAACAGGCAAAAAAATGAAAAGTAATGGAACAGGGTACGCTACTCGCCGTTCGGTGACTTGCGGAGTATCTATGTAGACGTACATGTAAATACGCAACAGCTCTAAAAAGGAGACCGCACTGGAATCGATTTTTTCAAGCTTTTAGTGTAAAAACCGGAACCCTAATAGCATCACTTTGTTGTAAGTCTGTCCGTCTATCTTTCTGTCCGACTGTTACAAACCTTTTTCCTCAGGAAGGGGTAGACGTATCAAGTTCAAATTTATGTCACATATTAAGCTCTGCGGTGCCTCAGCAGTGTAAAAATTTTAAGCTTCTAAGTCAATTCAGTCAGAAGATTCGGCCATTTATGTCACATATTTTGATACTCGCAAACTAATTCATCAAAACCTATAGGGTACTTCCCGTTGACGTAGAATCATCACATTTGGCAAGAAGTAAGATTTCACAGTACAAAGTAAAAAATATGAAAATTGTTAAACTGTAATTCTATGACATAAATATATTTTTGCCATTAGAACATACAGTGCTTAATGGACGGATATTACTGAATGCAAACATAAAATGTAAGTTGTACTCACACTTTAGTAACTAAGTAAATATTTTTGTTAATCTTTCATATCCACCTACATAAACTGAAGTGCCGTGCTCGCTTCTAAAACATTCATATTTCTTTACGTACTACACGTAAATGTAATAAAAAAATGGGGGTTCCTATTTTAAAAAACGCAATTGATATCCGTTTGACCTATGGCAGCGTCATCTAGCGTGCCAACTATAGTGCCATCTGGTTTCCACCTTCAAGCTAGACAAGTTTCGTTCTTTGTAGTTCTTTTGTTTGAGTCTTATTTCGTGAGATATTTGGCCCGGTCACGATCAATGAACCATCCTGTATGTAACAATTTGTAGCCTTTTCTTTAACGTTTCAGGATTTATGCAGTTCCTAACTTAGTAATCTGAGTCCTCTACCTTAATTGCAAACTCATTAAACGATCTGTACGCAAAGATTGGTCATTATGAACATAGACTGATGTTTGGAGTTTATTTCCTTTATTTCTAAATCAACCGCCTTTTTGTCTGCGGTTTCGACGGCGTACGTATATTTTACACACACACACACACACACACACACACACACACACACATACATTCATTCATTCATACATACATACATACATACATACATACATATATAAATACACTCCTGGAAATGGAAAAAAGAACACATTGACACCGGTGTGTCAGACCCACCATACTTGCTCCGGACACTGCGAGAGGGCTGTACAGGCAATGATCACACGCACGGCACAGCGGACACACCAGGAACCGCGGTGTTGGCCGTCGAATGGCGCTAGCTGCGCAGCATTTGTGCACCGCCGCCGTCAGTGTCAGCCAGTTTGCCGTGGCATACGGAGCTCCATCGCAGTCTTCAACACTGGTAGCATGCCGCGACAGCGTGGACGTGAACCGTATGTGCAGTTGACGGACTTGAGCGAGGGCGTATAGTGGGCATGCGGGAGGCCGGGTGGACGTACCGCCGAATTGCTCAACACGTGGGGCGTGAGGTCTCCACAGTACATCGATGTTGTCGCCAGTGGTCGGCGGAAGGTGCACGTGCCCGTCGACCTGGGACCGGACCGCAGCGACGCACGGATTCACGCCAAGACCGTAGGATCCTACGCAGTGCCGTAGGGGACCGCACCGCCACTTCCCAGCAAATTAGGGACACTGTTGCTCCTGGGGTATCGGCGAGGACCATTCGCAACCGTCTCCATGAAGCTGGGCTACGGTCCCGCACACCGTTAGGCCGTCTTCCGCTCACGCCCCAACATCGTGCAGCCCGCCTCCAGTGGTGTCGCGACAGGCGTGAATGGAGGGACGAATGGAGACGTGTCGTCTTCAGCGATGAGAGTCGCTTCTGCCTTGGTGCCAATGATGGTCGTATGCGTGTTTGGCGCCGTGCAGGTGAGCGCCACAATCAGGACTGCATACGACCGAGGTACACAGGGCCAACACCCGGCATCATGGTGTGGGGAGCGATCTCCTACACTGGCCGTACACCACTGGTGATCGTCGAGGGGACACTGAATAGTGCACGGTACATCCAAACCGTCATCGAACCCATCGTTCTACCATTCCTAGACCGGCAAGGGAACTTGCTGTTCCAACAGGACAATGCACGTCCGCATGTATCCCGTGCCACCCAACGTGCTCTAGAAGTGAACTACCCTGGCCAGCAAGATCTCCGGATCTGTCCCCCATTGAGCATGTTTGGGACTGGATGAAGCGTCGTCTCACGCGGTCTGCACGTCCAGCACGAACGCTGGTCCAACTGAGGCGCCAGGTGGAAATGGCATGGCAAGCCGTTCCACAGGACTACATCCAGCATCTCTACGATCGTCTCCATGGGAGAATAGCAGCCTGCATTGCTGCGAAAGGTGGATATACACTGTACTAGTGCCGACATTGTGCATGCTGTGTTGCCTGTGTCTATGTGCCTGTGGTTCTGTCAGTGTGATCATGTGATGTATCTGACCCCAGGAATGTGTCAATAAAGTTTCCCCTTCCTGGGACAATGAATTCACGGTGTTCTTATTTCAATTTCCAGGAGTGTATATACATGGTGTTTCAAAAATGACCGGTATATTTGAAACGGCAATAAAAACTAAACGAGCAGCGATAGAAATACACCGTTTGTTGCAATATGCTTGGGACAACAGTACATTTTCAGGCAGACAAACTTTCGAAATTACAGTAGTTACAATTGTCAACAACAGATGGCGCTGCGGTCTGGGAAACTCTATAGTACGATATTTTCCACATATCCACCATGCGTAGCAATAATATGGCGTAGTCGCTGAATGAAATTACCCGAAACCTTTGACAACGTGTCTGGCGGAATGGTTTCACATGCAGATGAGATGTACTGCTTCAGCTGTTCAGTTGTTTCTGGATTCTGGCGGTACACCTGGTCTTTCAAGCGTCCCCACAGAAAGAAGTCACAGGGGTTCATGTCTGGCGAATAGGGAGGCCAATCCACGCCGCCTCCTTTATGTTTCGGATAGCCCAAAGCAATCACAAGATCATCGAAATATTCATTCAGGAAATTAAAGACGTCGGCCGTGCGATGTGGCCGGGCACCATCTTGCATAAACCACGAGGTGTTCGCAGTGTCGTCTAAGGCAGTTTGTATCGCCACAAATTCACGAAGAACGTCCAGATAGCGAGATGCAGTAATCGTTTCGGATCTGAAAAATGGGCCAATGATTCCTTTGGAACAAATGCCGGCCCAGACCAGTACTTTTCGAGGATGCAGGGACGATGGGACTGCAACATGGGGCTTTTCGGTTCCCCATATGCACCAGTTCTGTTTATTGACGAAGCCGTCCAGGTAAAAATAAGCTTCGTCAGTAAACCAAATGCTGCCCACACGCATATCGCCGTCATCAATCCTGTGCACTATATCGTTAGCGAATGTCTCTCGTGCAGTAATGATAGCGGCGCTGAGGGGTTGCCGCGTTTGAATTTTGTATGGATAGAGGTGTAAACTCTGGCGCATGAGACGATACGTGGACGTTGGCGTCATTTGGACCGCAGCTGCAACACAGCGACCGGAAACCCGAGGCCGCTGTCGGATCACCTGCTGCACTAGCTGCGCGTTGCCATCTGTGGTTGCCGTACGCGGTCGCCCTACCTTTCCAGCACGTTCATCCGTCACGTTCCCAGTCCGTTGAAATTTTTCAAACAGATCCTTTATTGTATCGCTTTTCGGTCCTTTGGTTACATTAAACCTCCGTTGAAAACTTCGTCTTGTTGCAACAACACTGTGTTCTAGGCGGTGGAATTCCAACACCAGAAAAATCCTCTGTTCTAAGGAATAAACCATGTTGTCCACAGCACACTTGCACGTTGTGAACAGCATACGCTTACAGAAGAAAGACGACGTACAGAATGGCGCACCCACAGACTGCGTTGTCTTCTATATCTTTCACATCACTTGCAGCGCCATCTGTTGTTGAAAATTGTAACTACTGTAATTTCGAAAGTTTGTCCGCCTGAAAATGTACTGTTGTCCCAAGCATATTGCAACAAACGGTGTATTTCTATCGCTGCTCGTTTACTTTTTATTGCCGTTTCAAATATACCGGTCATTTTTGAAACACCCTGTATATATATACATATATATGGCAGGCTTCTTGCTTTCCGTTTTCGCCGCCGTGAGTGCCCAGTTGTTGGCTTTGCGATCGATTTATCAAATCCATACATGTTCCCTCCGGTTACATCATTGCATTTATTTCTACATGTCGTGAAATGACCGTGACATCAAAATAAGAACTTGGAGGACTACAAACGGCGGCAATTCTTGAGCATTATTCGCGATTAGTACACGAAAATGGGTAAATCATAGTACTCCGTGCTAGACACTGAAATGTAGCTCACGGAGTACAGACGTAGACAATGCGGGATGATCTACGTGTTTCTGCGTAATGCTGGACTGAAGTGAGCTGTATGTGAGTGGAATCTTGCTTCTTGAGATTAATGAAGAGTAATAGAACTTTGCCGTACACGAATCAGACTGCAACGGAATGTATTAAAACGCGAAACTCGCGTACAGTGATGACTGGCTTTTGTTTGTGTGTTGTACATTTTTACCATTATTCCAAAGTCTCTTGCCATATCACTATAATTCTATAGTAATCCAGCGCGACTTGCTGGACACGCGATCGTAAAATCAAAGTCCACAGACATGGTACAGACTCGAATTTGTCGACGTGGCTGTGCAGACTATTTGCACAGAAAGGGGAACGAGTTGGCCGCGCGCGTCATCACTGTCTGAAGCCGCGGTGGGTAACGGGGACTCGATTCGTAAGCCGGCAGACCCCTCACGTAACGCGATATCCCGCCGGCGCGCCGTCTGTTAATTGAGAAAGTTGCACCAGCGTACCGCGGCGGCAGCTACTGCTAGCAGGGCGGGGGGGGGGGGGGGGGGCTCAGGCAGAAGAGGAACGCCACGGCGTCTCTCCGCCGCTGTTTGCTCTGGCCCGCGGGGAGTTCGGCCAGGCGGTATGGAATTCGAGCTCTGCGCCGCCCCGGGAGGCGGACTTGAGCGGATAAATGTTATTTTTCGATCAAACGCGAGGGAAAACAGACGTGACGCAGGAGCGCGCCGAGAAGTGCAGCAGTGGAGGCGAACATACTGGATTCGTGAGAGGGGGGAAGCTGAGTACAAACCCCGACTGTCAAATCGTTTGCCTACGTTGGTAGCGACATCATTAAAGTTGGAACCACAACTCAGCATAATAAAGATAAGGACCGGAACTACACCGTATTTTGTCTAAAGCGAAACAGGAAACCCACAAACACGAAAACCCTTGCATGGGGTTCAATCATATAGTGCTTTATGAAGACTAACACTTTGTCCTTCGCCTGTGAGTTTAAATTAAATCACCACGATTATGCATCCTTGGACAAAACTATTAAGCACCCTAGGTAACATTTAGTGTTGTGGAACATAAGGAAATTAAATAAATGTGAACAATCTGTTCGAGTTTTTTTATGTTTATTAGTAACAAAAAATTAATATTTCGTGGGCCCAACTTTTGCACTTACTACAGCAGAAATTCTTTATCACAGAGAGTACACTAGCGTTTTACAATCGGCCGCACTTGTGGCGTTCCACTCAAGGCGCAAACAGTCTTTAAATTCTTCTATCTATATCCGCATCCCGCTTAAGCTACTGCCGGGTCTGGGTGCTGACGAGTCCTCTCCATTTGGTTCGGTCCTCCCACCACTTTTCTTCCTCCACTTGCTGCCAGGTCACACTTCTCCTTTTCACAGATATTCTCACTCCCATTTTCCACCGTGTTCTTGGGCGCCCTCTAGGTCTTTTCCCATCCATCTTTAATTCTTCCATAATTTTGGGGATTCTGCCCATGCATCCTCTTAACATGCCCATATCATCTTAACCTCTTTTTTCCAGTTTCTTCTCTCATACTTTCTTGTTTAAGGTCCTTTCTAATATCGGCATTCCTTACTTTGTCCATTATTGTTTTTTCCTGAACTGCTCTGAGAAATTTCATTTCCCCTGCTTGCAGTTTGCTCTAGTCCCTTTCTGTCATTGTCCATCTTTCTGCACCATAGGTGACAATAGGAAAGTAATAATTCTTATACATAAGGAGTTTTGCTTTTCTGAAACTTCCTTATTCCAAATCAAGTGTATTATTGTTTGGTAGAAATTGCCTCCCTTCTGTAACCTCCTATTAATTTCGTTAGTTATCTTCCAACCCTAGATATTTCACTCCCTAAATAAGGGAAACTTTCTACCACTTTGAGGTGTTCTCCATTCAAGGTAATATTTCCGTTGATCCCTTTCTCTCTTCCATATATCATTACTTCACTCTTATATTTATTTATTTTTAATCCATACCTTTTCATTATTTCCTTCCACGCATCAAGTTGTAACTGTACATCTATCTCTTTATCACCGCATATTACCATATCATCTGCAAAAATAATCTTTTTGCCTTTATCTTTAACTGCCCTATTCATTCCCTCCATCACAACATAAAAAAGTGCAGGAGATAGAATACTTCCTTGCTTAAGTCCTTGTCTTATTTCGAAGTATTCAGAGTTCCCCAATGGTGTTCTAATTCTACAATTGTGTCCTCTGTACATTGTCTTCATTACATTAATGTATCCATCTTCTGTATCTATCTTCTTCATTTCTTCCCAGAGTCTTTCCCTGTTAACTGAGTCATATGCATTTTCTATGTCTATAAAAACCATTATCACCCTTTTGTTACACTCCCAACTTTTTTCCATCAGTTGACGGATAGAAAATATCAAGTCGATCGTGCTTCTCCCTTTCCTAAATCCATGCTGTTCCTCACTCAGCTCCTTTTCTATCTTTTCACTTATTCGATTTAGTAAAATTCTTTCAAAAATCTTGGCTGTATGACTCATGAGGTTTATTCCTCTGTAGTCTTTAAAAAGTCTTTTATTGCGTTTTTTGAAGATGGGAACAATGTCTCCTATTCAGGTATTGTACTATTTCTCCGCACACTTGATAGTACTCTATACAGCCACAGCATTCCCACTGGACCTGCTGCTGTTATCATGTCCACTGATACTTCATCAGGTCCTGGGGCTTAACCCCCCCCCCCCCCCCAAATTCATCTTCTTCACAGCTATTTCCATTTCTTCCAGTGTAATTGGTCCTAATTCTGCTTCCCCACTTCTCTCAATTTCTCCATTATTTGTTGTTTCCTCGTGTACCTGCTCCTCAGCGTTTAACAGTTTCTTAAAATGTTCTTTCCAGAGATCTTTTATATTCCCTGGATCTTCAAACACGGTACTGTCCCCTGTTTCCATCTTTATTGGTACTTCAGAAGCCTTCCTTTTGTTTTTCATCATTTTATAGAACATTTTCTTATTGCTCTTCACATCTTCTCCAAGTTTTTTTTTGTAAACTCTTCCCATGCCTTTTTCTTTGCTGTTTCCACTATTTCTTTGCACATCTTCTTTTCCTCTATATATCTTTTATGGTCTTCGTCATTTTTAGTTTTCCACCACTTTCTCCATGCTCCATTTTTCTTCTAACTGCTTGGATTGTGGTATCATCCCACCAATTTGTCTGTCATACTTTTTCCTCTCCAGATGTTCTACCACATACTTTTTGTGCTGCTTCGACTAAAGTGTCTTTGAATAAACACCATTCTTTTTCTACATCGCAGAAAACTTCTTTTGGAAATTTTTGTGTGATTAATTCTCTGTACTGCTCACCACTTTCACTCTCCTTCAGTTTCCAATCCCGTATCCTCATCACTTTCTTCTGTTTTCTGTTTTTCACACACTGATTCATTTTCCATTGTCCCACCAGTAATCTATGGTCTTCATATCTTAAATTCTTATTTTGACTTAATTGTAAGCTGCCTGATTTTGCGCTTCAATATGCCCCATCAATGATCTGGTGATAGGGCAGGCCAGTCAAGCTCTATGTTATTTTCCCTAATCCAAGACACTGTGCGGACAGATTTATGGCAGGTTGTTTTACCGTGCTGGAATTTAATGCCATCCATGTTTTCATCGCCAAAAACGGCTGTAAAAGAGGGCAGTAAAGCAGATTTTAGGACGTCTACGTAATCTGTGGAATCCATGTGGCCTTCACATACGTCCGTTTTCGCACTCCTGCAGCGCTCGTGTAGTTCCAGACATGACGGTACCTCTGCCGTGTCTTACAGTAAGTAGCACACAGTCTGGGTTATATTCTTCACCCACCCGGCGACGGACATAGGTCACACCAGGTGTACCAAAACTCTGAAATGTGAATCAATATTGTGGAGAATTGTTTCATGTGTTTTTAATTTAAATACATTTTGTTTTCTACCCAAACTGGTATGTGTTAATGGAGCATCAAGTTGACGAACCTACGTGAATGTTTGCTTCGTCAGACCACACGATGTCTGACCAATTTTGCATTGTGAACGTTTGGTGTTTTAGGGCCCACCCATAATGTTCCTTTATATTTTTGTAAGAGAGCCTTGGCTTCTTCCTGACTTTACAGTCTTTTAGGCCAGCTTCTTGAAGTCGCCTACGAGTGATATGAGCAGATGTTTTGTTAAAACTTTCAGGTAACTCAGCAGCCAGGTCTAAGGAGGTTTTATTCCTAATTTTTAACGACTCTCGTACTATCATTCGGTCCTCACGGTCTGTTGTGATCCTCTTGGGCCCAGTTCTGGGCCTATTAACATGCGGCCCCGTCACGGCGAATCATTCAATAACGAATTGTACAAATGGGCGTTAACATTTCAGTTTTCGAAATTTTCGAAATCTCCACCTCCGATTTCCCTTGCTCATGCAAAAGCTTTGTCTGCACTCGTTTTCCTAAATTAAGTTCGTTTCTTTCAGGCATAATGCAGCATTGCACTGATGTCACAGATCTCAGCAGGAAAACAACACTAGGTTAGTGGTATGTGGCCACAAAGAGCGAATGTATCGGACTGATTAGTACACAGAAAGACATTCAATTGACAAATTTTATTACGTCAGGTGTTTTATTGGTGGCTTCGAGGTGTATCATTGTTTTTGGCCTTTCTCGATGCCGACAAACTACTTTTTAAAACAAAAGGGTCTATTTACGGTCAAGTATATCGCACACATGCGGAATTTCTGGGCTGGTCAGTACTTCCAGCCAAGGGTGTAGTTTCTGCCTAATGATGATTTTCAATTGGAAGATTCCATTCCTACGCACAATAGCCTAGCTGAAGGGGGGGGGGGGGAGGGAAGAGGGCGATGCAACTCATTTTAGTTTGTTTCGAACAATAGCGTGATGTCCATTGACTATGTATATTTGTGGAAAACCTCACAATTGCAAATTCGGCTTTACGCCACTATCAAGTGGTTTAGATGTTTTGTAGCGGAGTATGTGCGACGTGTTTCACCATCTAAACCAGTCCGTCATGGACCAAACCGAAGTTGCAATTGTGAGACTTTCACAAATATATCCAGTCATTGGGAAAAATATTTTCGTTAACAATTTGTAAGAGACTCCAAACCCAAATAATACACTATTATGATATTAGTTACGTGGAAGAGAAAGGGAAAGCGAAAGACGAATGTTACAGCTACTTTTCACTTAATAAGACTCAAAACTAGTGACAAACAGAGTTTATCAATCATCAAATATTCTAACGATACCTGTTCACAGTAGATACCTACCACTTACAGTGTTCTAAACTGAGATAGTATAGTTGGTGTGAGACTGGCACATATTCTTTTTCTGTTAGGAAATTGAAAATTTGTGGTAAGAGCCTGTGGGACCAAACTGCTGAGGTCATCGGTCCCTAAGCTTACACACTACTTAAACTAACTTACGCTAAGGACAACACACTCTCCCATGTCCGACGGAAGACTCGAACCTCCGACGGGGGAAGCCGCGCGGACCTTGATAAGGCGCCTGAGACCGCGCGGCTACCCCGCGCAGCAAATAACATTCTGATACTGGCAAATATTCTAACATTTTTAGAAGTTTTTCCCATTGGCTGGCAATGCTCACCAGAAAAACATACCACGGATTGAAGGTGCAACCAATCGGGAAGCATGTAGAACCCAGCGCCATTTGGCATTTTCAGTTATAAGCAGAAAAGCGGCGAACGGGGATGTTACGGCGAATGTCTCTGTATACACGTGCTGTGTCATTATCCATTACATGCTGTATCTTTCTTCAAACTGAAACTGAATTTATAAGTTTGTCCGTGTGGCCTCGCTCGATGCTGGATACGAGTTCCGAGTTCGATGTGATATGATATATTTTTTTAGCGGTGGATTTAGGGTGGGGTGGGGGGAGGGACTTGCACTCGCCTACACATGTGTCAAATAATTTAAACATCATCTGGCATAAATGGAAAACCATAGTCAACTGCATTTCAAACGGTAGAACCCAACAACACTTCGCCATCATCTTCACAAACTTCAGGAAACGGTTCTGCTAAGAACACAATTATGTAACAGCAACTCACTGTAGTCTTCCGCGACAGCATATCTTTCCCCTAAAACCAAGGTTCCATTCCTGCTAAATTACGTTACAGAACCCCGTCGCCCTTCGTACAGCCTCCACCACCCATTGAACTGCAATCTCCGGACCCTTCCTGAGGTCTTTTATGAACGTGATGCCCCTCCATCACTCTCACACAGCCAGAAATTGGTCTCATTTGATCAGAGAGTGTGTACCTCGTGCTACAAGATCCACTGTTAGTTTCTTCGACCGCTGTAACGGCACAACTTCATAGGAAGTGGTAGGCAAGAGAGTCTTGTGTGTAATTCTGCTCCAAATGAGCACACGATTAATCTCTCTTTATTTAGAAAGAGGGCGGAAAGGATCGGTGTTTTAGTTCCTCAGAAATTACTGACTTGGAGCGATGCATTTTTTTTATCAGGCGTTGGACATCATCATCGTATCTCTGCCGTGATTCCAACGCAAATTCTAGCAAACTGGGCTATGTCCCGCTGCCGGTGAAACCCTAAGACAGTACGCGCCGATACAGTATTCAAGGGACGAGTCAGTCATTATCCTGTACCTCATGTGTCGAGACCCTAAAGACTGGTTGCACTCAATACCTGCCTTTCCATCTCTTTTATCTCTACCTCCACTTCATATCGCTCTATCCTATTCAATTGAGCCATGCTGGCCGATTAATTTTCGGTTTGGTGAGCTTAAAATAATACTGGTCTCTCTCTGAATGGATTTTTTTTTCAATGAGGAAACAATTCTTACAGCGGCGCTTTTTTGTTCCAGTGGAGTCTTCTATAGAGAATGAACATTAAAACTCTCGCAATTTTCTAAACGTGTGGACTGAATGCGCCATGCAAGTGATTCTTTGCTGCTGGTAGCTTTGTTAGTGACAACTGCGAAAGTTACCACACGATAAAATTTGAAAAAGGGTAACGAGCAATAATAACTGTAATAACGTAACATGCTAATTCTCGGGATAATAAATACTTGTTAGGGGGCTAGAGTGCTGTAGTTTAATACTGACGTTGCTGAAGCGATTGTTAAATCCCAGCACACAAATTGGCACGGATCCATTTATAGTCAGCTTAATAAAATATCATAGCCTCTCGCAGGGGATTACCTGTGGGACAGTGGCAGGACAGAGCTGTTTCGGTGTAATTACGGACACTACATTCTGTTGTCAATTGTTCGTATTAAATAACGACTTTAATTTCGACAACGCGCGGTCTGTATCATTGTAATACTGTCTATTGTTTCCATTGTTAATTCCACAAATTGTACCTCCATTAGTTTCTATGAATACCAGATATGATGTGTTTTTCTAAAATAAAAGCAATTCTGAACACATTGTTAACAGCGTTTGCAGATAATATTATATCCATCTCAATCTGTACTTCATTTTACTTATTTGTATGTTGAACTAAGTGATAGCAGATGTAAGTTAGTACTACACTGCCGAGTGAAATTATTATGACCTCTCACTAGATATGACGACCGTAAGGCGTAGCTTATGATACAGATCATATGTCGTTCACTGGCGAAGTAACTGTAACGACGATGACGTGTCTTTACACTGCCATTGGTAATGGAAGCAATTCGTCAGAGTTGACAAAAGCGGCTGTCATCGGACGTCGGGGCTAGGCAGTTGTATTTCTGAAACTACTAAGAAGCTGAATTTTTAATATACGCCTACAAGAAAGAATATTGTGTGCCGGCCGGGGTGGCCGAGTGGTTCTAGGCGCTACAGTGTGGAACTGTGCGACCGCTACGGTCGCAGGTTGTTCTAGGCGCTACAGTCTGGAACTGTGCGACCGCTACGGTCGCAGGTTCGAATCCTGCCTCGGGTATGGATGTGTGTGATGTCCTTAGGTTAGTTAGGTTTAAGTAGTTCTAAGTTCTAGGGGACTGATGACCTCAAAAGTTAAGTCCAATAGTGTTCAGAGCCATTTGAACCAAGAATATTGTGAGTGGAAAATGTCATTATGAACAACCGTTCCTCAAGCAATCAAGACAGAATGCACCTGACGGCCGTGGTGAACTTTCATGGCTCCCAGAATCCTGGTTCTTAACTCAGATGAATATGCTTTCGGACCGCCTCGTTCATTGTTTTCCGTATGTGAACTTCAGACCAAAGCGGCGCTAGAACCAGAGGGGCCCATCAGCACCTGACCGAATTTCTTCTAGAAAGACAAGATTTTACGCCTGGACCGTTCTTCAATGTATGTCTTCTTTTTATTGTGTCTTTGCTCCACATCGGTGCAGAGTCGGCATGGTTATTGACGGATTTTCCTTAATGTTTGCGAATCGTGTAATTGAGGGACGACTTGGGTACCAGCCCCGTATTCTTCTAGTGGTGTGTGGAAAACCGCATAAAAACCCACATCTCGGTCGGCTGGCGCACCTCCCCGTCCCGGAATCGGCGCTTTAACACGTACAGATATCCGGGTGGATACCGTTGTGAGATGTATATATTCACCACAATCGCTGTTTCCCTATTTTGCCTTTTTCAAGTGGTAGGTGAAAGAACATAAATTGCTAAAATACCAGTTCAATTTTAAGATTACATTTTATACTCAAAACATTTTCAGAAAAATATTTTTAAATAAATTATAAATCTTCCTACCTATGAAGTGCGTCAATGCATCGTTTCTTTTACTAGGACACTGTCCTCGCGTCTACAGTGTTTACCTAACCTCTCAGTATAATAAGGCAGGAGTCATTGCCATGTGTATAAACGAACATAGTTCTTAACTAAAATGAGAACATTGTGCGAAACCGGACGTCTACGCTTGAATTCAATGAAAATCTTGTAAATATATTGCTTTCTGCGATAATTGTTATCGAATACATATTAATACGAATAATACGAATTTCACATAATTTCCAAAGTGCGTCCTCCAAGTGTGGCATTTGTCAGCTAAGCTAAAGTTCTTTTACACAAGTGCTTTCGATTCAGTGAAATGCTGCGTTCCTTTGTACAAATGGCGAAAACTGTTATCTCATTATGACACGAAAACTCTGTAGTCACGAAAAGAGCGATGCATTGGTGCACTTCATAGTTAGGTAGGAGGAGTTGTAATTTTGTTTTTAGAAAATATTCTTTAACCCATTATGTTGTTACAGCTGTCGTTTGAGAATGGCATAACAGATAGATATAGCGACGTGGTGAACACTGACATTTAAGAGTAGTTCAGACAGGCAATGTCGTCCTTACTGAAACACAACATAATTGTTTAAATTGTTTATACGAGTAATACGAGTAAACAGAAAATAACTGAATCACTTCCAGCTAGTCTAGCTGAAGTTTATTCTCCAAATTTTGGTTACTCTGAATACTATCACTTCGTCGTAATAATAATACGAGGGTTTCCCAGAAAGCAATACATGGCATTTTTTTTTCTCTGCCGAAAACAACGCCACGAATGCGAAACGTTAGGTATGTATTATTTGAAATCTCCTGAATGAGCGTGCCAAGTTTCCATCATTTCCGACTGGTAGCGTAGCTGCAGGACAGTTTCAAAATGGCTTCTGTTAGTGATGTACGTTACAAGCAACGTGCCTTCATTGAATTTCTCACTGCAGAGAAATAAACTGTGTGGAATATTCACAAACGCTTGTGCAAAGTACTGTTAGCCGCTGGGCACGGATGGTGAGGTCATCAGAAGGCGGTTCGGCGGAGCTCCATGATTTGCAGTGGTCGGAGAAACCATCCACGCCTGTCACACCTGACATGTTGCAGCAAGCAGATGTTTGGGCCATTAAAGGGTCCCATTCGGGAAAACAGTTTGAGGACGATGAGGAGGTGATTCACACAGTGAAGCACTGGCTCCGCCACCAGGACAGGGATTGGTAACGACAGGGCATACACGCTTTCGTTTCGCGCTCGAGGAAGGCCATAGAACGGAATGGAGATTACGTGGAAAAATAGGGTGTGTAGATAAAACATCATACTTTCGTGTCTATAAATCTTATTATGTTTAATAAAGGATTGCTGAACAAAAAAAATGCGGTGCTTTACTTTCTGGGCAATCTTCGTGTAATAGCTTACTGTGGATTTAGCTTCTCAGTGTTTATTGTACTTTGTGATCGTTACAGCCTTAGACCTATTTCAGGTGGACAGGGAAATCGGAAGGAATCTGCTGTGTTGATGCAGAAACCATTCCATCAGTCTCGTAAAGTGAATCACGCAAACGACGGGTCATCCATTTTCTCGTTGATTACATTGGTGTTTAAAGCCGTGCACTGCAACGAACACGTCTGATGTTCCGCTGTAATGAGCGGACGGAGAACACCAAAAATTAATGCCGACAGTGTGTTAGAAAAAGCAGGGTTTGTAGGGCTACTTATAGTGGTCCAGTTCCTCTGTTCGTTCACTCAATATTCCAGCACCTTGCATTCGATTGAATATATCCTGACAGAATTTAACAGTAGCATATAATGGGAAATACGGTAAAGTATAGTCTCTCAGATATTAAGTGTTTGTCTATGGCAGTTGTGTCGATGCAGAAGAAAATAATAGGTCAGTTAAAGAGAAAAAGTGTGGAACTCAAACTCTTTCCTTTTATTTGTCACATACAGGCAAAATTACCGATCGTCAGTTATGTTATATGAACCAATAACATTGAACATCCATTCGTCCGAACTCGCTGGAAAATAGTAATGAAGCTAGCCTTGTTCGTAACGCTTTTTTGGTCCTTCGGTGCGTTGAGAGAGAGGGTCCGGACACACGAGAGCGAGATCACGATTCAGAGTTTAGGTGGCGGATTAGGAAATGGGAGATTCATTACTTTCATTAGAGTGCTCTCGACAGTCGGTAGTTTTCCAGCCCTCGGCGTTTGCGTAGTATTCCGCAGGGGGCGATAGGATGCTGCTTAGTCGTGCGTGCAGCAGCTGCCCGTGCCTCGCGTCCGCTGCCCGTTGGCTCATCCGTTTATCTCAATAAATGTCGCTCCCCCGCGTGGCACTGTGCAACCATTAACGAAATTAGTCGCGGAATTTTCTGTTTCTCCCCCGTTGCACATTACTCATTCAGCTTGTACATCTAACCTTATTTATCCCTGATTGAAATTTTTTTAATCTACTCACACTCTCTCCAAATGGTAAAACTCATTTAAATCTTGTAATTATAATTTATTTTGCCCAGCACATCTTCCCCCCAGAGACTTGCCATACGTAACAGCTGATTTATTCTACTGTCCTATAGCCCTCTTTCGTTGCAGTTTGTCAGAAAGGCCAATGTGCCTACCTCGTCTTTCTCCCTCCCTCCCTCCCTCTCTCTCTCTCTCTCTCTCTCTCTCTCTCTCTCTCTCTCTCTCTCTCTCTCTCTTTCTCTCTCTTTCTCCAGCCCGTTCATTGAACACCTAAAACGGTCGACTATGGGAAATAATTTGTGTTGTTGCAAATTTTTGTGTGGTGATAGGAAGGAGAACAATGAATACCATACAAAAAATCCTGACGGGTGAGGTGTGAGAGGCGGGGGCTGCCTTTGACAGTCACTTTTATACACTTATCTTTAATATCTCGCAAACCACGTACTCTGGCGAAAACGTAACCCAGTTTATTACATTAAACTTACTCTAAAACAGGTCCTATTGACGTTTTCTCTAGGACCAATAATTCGTTAGCAGAGAGTGAGAGAATATTGAAAATATCGCGCATGCGCAGTAGCTTAGCTGGTTTCTGTAGGCCACTTTGCGGTTCAAAAAATGGTTCAAATGGCTCTGAGCACTATGGGACTTAACTTCTGAGGTCATCAGTCCCGTAGACTTAGAACTACTTAAACCTGACTAACCTAAGGACATCACACACATCCATACCAGAGGCAGGATTCGAACCAGCGACCGTAGCGGTCGCATCGGTTCCAGACTGTAGCGCCTAGAACCGCTCGGCCACACCGGCCGGCCCCACTTTGTGGTACTTTCCCGACTTGACGGACAACAAGTAACCCATATCAAATAATATATCTCGATTTTCTCTACATCACTGTGGTGTACTGTAAACAATTGCCTGTATATACAACGTTTCCTGGAGGAATGGTAAATATTCAGTGATGTAAAAGGAACGATCTTATGAAGATTTTTCTTCAAATGGACATATTCCCGAATGGTTTCAGAGATGTGCCTTACCCATCCACTCTCACTACGTTTTATTCTAACCCAACCTACTCCGTTGCTTTCAAACCCTTTGCTCGCGATGTCTTCCTGCGTTGAACGCGCGTTGGTTAAAATGCCACACATCTGCACCAATGAAGAACGGGTATAGTTAAGTTTACGACGCCTGCATCGGTTAACTGTGTTTGTACAGTCTTTGGCTAAAATGCCGCACATCTACATTAACGAAGTATATACGGGTATGTTTTATGTTTACGGCTTCTGCAATAGTAGTGTTCCTACTGCTGTCGAAGAATACCGTCGGCTGTTTCCAGCACGTCAAATTCCTGATCGTAGAGTGTTTGCCAGAGTTTTCAGCACAGACATGTATGTGTTAAAAATCAGTATTTTCTAAGTGCTACTTTGAGAAACGAATACTGTAATTTCTATTAACAGTTGGATGCTCTCCCACTCTTTCCCAGTTTAAATGTAGCTGTAATTTGACATAGACTCGTAAACCTCAGTAGCTACAAAGGTAATTAATTCCCGTGATTACACTAAGCAGACATGAACAGACAGTATCTTAAAAGTCAAATTTCCCTACCTTTAGAATGCCATTTGCTTCACATATTTAAGAACTTTGTCTTCCAAAATGTCAGATCCCTTCACCTGGCCTTCACATAGCAACCTGTTACTATTAAGAAATCAATCTGTAACTTTTATGTCTTTTGTGTGACTAATGATTAGTAGTCGCTTTCTGTCCTGCATTTCTTGACATCCTGTACAGTATACCACAATGTTTATTAACGGATGTAACGTAGATTCCTTTAGAAAATATTATAGATTTCCACCAACGTTTACCATTATACAGGTAATCTGTAACCTCTCGTTTCATTCATTAACAGTACTGAACTCGGACTAAGTTTAAATCCCAAGAGTTTAATCTTGGCCTTTATTTTCAGCATGAAATCTAAGAATATTTTTTTCGTTCTATCACTTGAATAAGTGCAGTGTTATGTTAAATATATGCGCAACAAATAAACTAATAGAAGCTGTTGTATAGGTCCGCATCTTGCATTGTCAGATCTTTTTTATGTGGAATTCGCTTCCACTAAGAACATCGAAACCTATAGATGTACTAATCGCTGTTTGTTAATCTTTGGATTAGTTTTAAAACGATTTGTCTAAATAATTACATCCATAAATGTTCTACACACACACACACACACACACACACACACACACACACACACACACACACACACACACAGTGTGTGTGTGATACGTTGTTAGAATGTGGTGTGAACTGATTTAAAGAACCCAGATGCAGATATATTCTTTCCATGCGCAAAAAAACAGAGTGATACGGATTACCAGACGTGCGCATTCGGTCACAGTGACATAATATCCAGCTCTCCGGATACCATCATTCCTAGTATTTGAACTTCACGGATGGCGAACATTAAAAGTACTATCAATGACCATACTATTCATTTTAGTTTCTCTTTTCGTTGTGTTATACATAATACGACAAAATATAGTATTAATGGTCGGATTAGTTTATTTTTGATCGAATATCTCTTTCTCAATAGCTTTTTGACCGCAGAAATTGCTGCATACAGTCAGAACGGGAAATTGCCAGCCGAATTGTCAACCTCACTCGAACGTTCAGTCGCTATCGTGATACACAGAATTTTCAAGCTCTGCCTTGTCGTGGTCTTCTGTAGCCATCAAATACCATTGATGACCACTGCCTACGAACTATGGGTGGCAGGTACGCCAGGGAGAATACAACAGACCTGCTGGCTTTCTTTCTGGAGGCAAGTGTGGGAGGGCTGTGCCGATCTAGACAATACGCAGCCGTCTCAACACTATCAGTTTAGTCTTTGAGTAACCATTGCGAGAGTGCAGGGTGACTTGTGATGATAGTCGTACAAGAGCGTGGAGGAGGCTAGATTTCAATGCATCTCTCTGGCATTGAATGCAGCGCCGTATCTCGGATTTAGAATCATGCGCAGGCACGTGTTGATATGACACGTTCGCCAGGCGATACTCTGTCCAAATTGTATATTATTAGGTTGCTAGGTGGCAATAGAAATAATTTCAGGCTATTTTCAGATGGTGTAGTTACGCATGACGGAATGTTTTTGATAATTGTCGTATATCCAACCAAATCTGGGCATAAGATAATCCTCTTGCTGAGATTTGGATTTAGCTCTGAGAGAAGACGAATATAAAATTCTTCATGTCATCAAACTTAAAAATTCAGTGACATTCCCCATACAGTTTATCACTAGTGGGCTCTGTAATGTCATACAATTACCAGCGAGCTACAGTTCTTGTCAATATGTGACGTGAAAAAACCACACTGGCGCAGCAGGTGTTAAATCATAGTTTAGACTTAGATTTATTATTCGGATATTGAAAAACTTCAGTTTATACGCCAAAGATGATTATAAAAAACACGTGCTGAGCCTCTGTTATTGTGTTAGAAACCCATAAGAAGATTTGGAAATGTGGACATCAGAAGTTTACCGCTAACCATGTAGTCGTATACTAATAGATTTTTTGTCCTTTCTTATGGACATTACCTGTCATTTATTCACTTTTAAAGAGGGCTGAAATTCAGTGCTCTGAAATTTCAATATACGAAACAATTTATCATGTCGGCTCAGTAGCACTGTTAAAGTTGTTCACTGACAGTAATGTCGTCTACAGGACAGTACAGCATTGTCGCTGGGTTACCGTAAGGAAACACAGAAAGCCTTGGACAAAATTTCCACGTAGTGTAATTAATGAAAGCTCTTTAAATGTGAATAAGTGTAAAATAATGCCTACATAAAAGAGAGGGAACCCGATAGATCCTACTGCAAGACGTGGAGAACATATTGAGCACGTCATATCGGGTATGTTCAGGGGTACTATAGATCGTATTCAGTGTTCGGTATTTTTCAAAGTATTACATGTACAGTTATAAATGAATCGTGAATCGAACAGTAAAGTCACTGAGTTTGCATTCCGTCCGCCAGCTGAACTTACAGCTTCAGTTTTGTATCACATTGCGCAAAGCACTTGAAGATGAACAGTTCGCCTCCAAGCTGATACTCAGCGACGAAGCAGTTTTCCATTTATCTGGAAAGGTTAATCACCACAATTTCAGAGCGAGCGGCACTGAAAATCCTCATGAAATTTGTGGAGCATAAACGAGATTGTGCAAAGGTTAATGTTTTGTGTGCAGTCTCACAGATGAAGCTGTAGTGAACGGTTTCCTTCTGCGAGAAGACCGTGTCGAATACCTCTTACCTTGGCATGTTGTCGTCGTGGTTGTTTCCACAACTGCCTGTTGACTGCGAGAATTTCATCTTCCAACAAAACGGGCATCTCCTGATTGGAGCATCTGTGTTCCTCGCTACCTAAACGACGAGTTTCCGCGTCGTTGGGGTTGGGCTTAGTGGTGAAGACGATATGGCTGTGTTGCCTTGGCCGCTCAAATCGCCTGACCATACGCCTTGTGACGTTTTCCTTTGGGCGTACTGCCAAGAACACTGGAACAGCTCAGAGAATACATCAAGTTAGTTAGTTAGTTAGTTAGTTAGTTAGTTTCATGTTCCGTGGATCATTTTGTTTGTAACGGGAAACAAACTGACGCTTTCCGCCGACCGACACTGGACCCTCCAGCTACACAATGCATAAAACAAATTGAAAAATCTACAGAAACACCAGAGAAAATGCACCTGTCGCCTGTTAAGAGAGATAGCCTGTGTACACATATGTGAATTAGGGAGTTGGTAATTTCTCCCCACCATCTTTTAAACGTTATAGTAATACAAATTCTTCTACAGACTAGCAGGAGTTGGCAAGAAGAAACTTTTTCAGTTTGTTTTGAAATTTTAGCTTTCTGTCTGTCAGACATTTTATTTCTCTGGGTAAGTGATCAAAAATTTTAGTTGCAGCATTGTGCATCCCTTTTTGTGTTGAATGTAATATTCACGTGCAGTAACGTATGTCATTTTTCCTTCTGGCATCTGGTACCTCAATCATTGACTGGATTTTGCTACACAAGGCATCGAACGAACTTGACTACTGCTTGGACGTGTGACCAGAGGGGCACTCATAGAACAATGGTAGAATTAAAAATGCTAACTTGGTGAATTTACCGTTCTATTAATGCATCAGTCATATTTGCTCACGTAATACTTCCAGAAGTGTAGAGCTTTGAAAACTAATAATCATTTATAGTAGCCTTGTATTTAGGGATAATACTAAGAAGCGATACCAAATGGAATAACCGCATGGAATCAGTATTAGGGCAGATGAATGGAAGACTTATACTTGCAGGAATGGTTTTGGGAACTGTAGTGCACCCGAAAAAGAAATAGCATACAAAATATTAGTGTGATCAGTTCTAGAATGTTGTTCCAGTTTTTGGAGTCCTCATCAACTAGGCATAACACTAGGCATCGAGGGAATTCACACACTTTTCTAGGATCTTAACCGGCCATTATTGTCCATGCGCCGGCAGGGTAGCCGCGCGGTCTTAGGCGCCTTGTCACGATCCGCGCGGTTCCCCCCGTCGGATATTCGATTCCTCCCTCGGGAATGGGTGTGTGTCTTGTCCTTAGCGTAAGTTAGTTTAAGTACTGTGTAAGCCTAGGGACCGATGGCCTCAGCAGTTTGGTCCCATAGTAACTCACCACAAAATTTCCAATTTCCAAATAGTCCGTGCGAAAGTGTAACAGAAAAGCTTGGAAGAAAGACCACATCGTTCCCGAGGAACACTGTTGGGTTGTATTTATAGAACCCAATTCGGAGAAGAATAAGCGACCATTAGCATGCTGTCCCATCGTAAATATCGTGTGGGGCCCATGAGAATGAGATAAGAGAGGTTATGGCGCCGACAAAGGCATGCTGCTAGTCAATTCTCCCTCACTCAATAAGCGAATGGAATAAACAGTCACTAATATCAGTACGAAGTACCCTACGTCACGCACTGCATAAGGAATGCCGGACATTTGCCACGCCGGACATTTGCCACGCCGGACATTTGCCACACTTGCCCCTTCGCCAGGTAGCGATCCCTCAGGTAAGGGACGCCCTTCCTCGTACTACTTCTGTCCGCTTTCAAACCGCCGTCGCCACATCTTACTCGATACAATCAGTACGTAAGGGACCTTCTTCTTCGACATCGTGGCCAAATACAGAGCTTCTTTTCTGAAAACGACAGCAATACCGACAATTATGGCAGTATGTAATTAGTTCTGCCAAGTATAAATATAGATTCCTCTGTCTGTACGGTAGCTTTCTTTGACGCTTACTAATTGCGATAGAAACAGTCCATCGCCATGGGAGCAACAACAAAGGAACGATGTAAAGAGAATGCGAATGTACGCTAATCACTTCTTTTTGATCACTGAATTTGTGCCTACTTTAATTACTACAACTGAATGCCCAAAAGACAAGGAAATAAGAAATGGGTATGTGAATGTTTGAAAAGAAGAACGACATACTCCCATTAATTTAGTCTCTAAAATGCGATATCCCTTGCGGCGAAACATTAGTTAATAAAGTGTAACGGACAATGTTCAAAACATGACTGAAAATACGTTCACTAAATAGAGATAAGAACATCTATGGTTGACATGTGCCGGCCGGAATGGCCGAGCGGTTCTAGGCGCTACAGTCTGGAGCCGCGCGACCGCTACGGTCGCAGGTTCGAATCCTGCCTCGGGCATGGATGTGTGAGATGTCCTTGGGTTAGTTAGGTTTAAGTAGTTCTAAGTTCTAGGGGACTGATGACCTCAGATGTTAAGTCCCATAGTGCTCAGAGCCATTTGAACCATTTTTTGAGTCTCATCACAAATAGGTACCCTAGTCATACAATTATAATTGGCAGCGACTTCAATCTACCTTCCGTATGTTGACAAAAAATACATTTTCAGACCCATATTGTAGATAAAAAACAATCTCCGTAATTGTTCTAAATGCTTTTTTAAAAATTATTTTGAAGAATTAGTTCACGAGGCCATTCAAATTGTAAATGGTTACGATAACACACTTGACCTAGCCACAAATAATCCTGAGCATCAAGACGGATACAGGGATTAGTGAACACACAGTCGTAGCGAGGCTCAATTCCGTAACAAAGAAATTCACCAAAACTAAACGCGAAATATATCTATTTACAAAAGCAACTTAAAATTCGTTTGACGTCTTTCTAAGAGACAGTCTGACCCAACGCTTCGGAGCAGGTAAAATCGTGGCAAATGTCCGCACACCTGCAGAACTGCTTGCGCAGTGTGTGTTTAGGTGTATGTAGTAAACGGTAGATGCTCGGTGTGCTGACAGGAGGAAGTCATTCCCTTCACACTGACTCACCGAGCCGTGCAGATTTGGCCGGGACAAGTTTGTAACGGGAATAAGTAATCAGGGCGGAGCGCCCTCCGTGTGGGGGAATCCATTTCCAGGCGCCCCGCGCCGGCGGAAGGTAAACAAACCCGACAGTCGCGACCTCGGCGGTTCGCGGCGCGGAGCGAAGAGCTCCTGTTGCCGCGGAACGCCAAGTTGCTCTGCAGAGGACAGAGGAGGGGGGGGGGGGGGGACGAACTTGGGCCAGCAGTGGCGCGGGGCTTATTGAAGGCGCAGCCGGCCAGATTGGTTCTGAGCCCAGATAACTTTTAATGCTGCTGCCGGTGTAAAAGAAGGGGGCGGCGGCGCGCAGGAGCGGGCGCGAGTGAAAGTTAATGGGTTATCTGTCAGGGCGCCGGACAAGGGGTTTAATAAATTGCGGGGAAAATGAGGTTAGGGGCGGACGCTGACAGGCGCTGAGAAAGGAGTGCCCGGGGGCTGCTCGGCCGCCAATTTGGGGGAGGAATCTGCGGTGGAGAGAAGCGGGGGTGGGTGGGGAGCGGCAGAACCCTCCGTCTGGCCGCGCGCTCTGCGTCTAGTTCCCCCGTGTCCACACACAGTCGCAGACCGAGGCGCGAGAAAGCGTTCCGTGCTCCTCGTTGTCGCACCGTTCCGTTTCCAACCACAAAGAGATATGCGAGATTAACTTCTCTTTGTGGTGCCCATGATGGTTGTTTACATATTTGAGCAGGGATAGTGACATCTCTGAAGAGTCAAAGGGACGTTTGTATTCCTTTCTGCCTGCTTCATTTACTCCATGTATATATTTTCACCTTTCGTCAGTTAAGTTCAATATATCTTCTGTTAGCCAAGGATTTCTACTAGCCTTCGTCTTTTTATTTATTTGAACCTCTTCTGCCTTCACTATTTCATCTCTCAAAGCTACCCATTCTTCTTCCACTGTATTTCTTTCCCCCATTCTTGTCAGTCGTTCCCTAATGCTCTCTCTGAAACTCTCTACGACCTCTGGTACTTTCAATTTATCCAAGTCCCATCTCCTTACATTCCCACCTTTTTGCAGCTTCTTCAGTTTTAATCTACAGTTCATAACCAATAGATTGTGGAGAGAGTCCACATCTGCCCCTGGAAATGTCTTACAATTTAAAATCTGGTTCCCAAATCTCTGTCTTACCATTACATAATCTATCTGAAGCCTTCCAGTGTCTGACAGCCTCTTCCACGTATACAACCTTCTTTCATGATTCTTAAACCAAGTGTTAGCTGTGATTAAGTTATTCCGTGTGCAAAATTCTATCAGGTGGCTTCCTCTTTCATTCCATACCTCCATTCCATATTCACCTACTACTTTTCCTTCTCTTCCTTTTCCTACTGTGGAATTTGTCACCCACGACTATTAAATTTTCGTCTCCCTTTACTATCTGAATAATTTCTTTCATCTCAACATACATTTCTTCAATATCTAAGTCATCTGCGGAGCTAGTTCGCATATAAACTTGTACTGCTGTGGTAGGCGTGGGCTTCGTGTCTATCTTGGCTACAGTAATGCGTTCACTATGCTGTTCGTAGTGGCTTACCCTATTTTTTTTTATTCATTATTAAACCTACTCCTGCATTACCCCTATTTGGTTTTGTATTTATAACCCTGTATTCACTTGACCATAAGTCTTGTGTCTCCTGCCTCCAAACGTAACTAATTCCCATTGTATCTAACTTTAACCTATCCATTTCCCCTTTAAATTTTCTAACCTACATCCCCAATTATAGGAGTGGACATTCCACGCTCCGACCCATAGAACGCCAGTTTAGTTTCTTCTGATAACGACGTTCTCCTGAGTAGTCCCCGCCCAGAGATCCGAATGGGGGACTATTTTGCCTCCGCAATATTTTACGAAAGAGGACGATATCATCATTTAACCATACAGTAAAGCTGCATTCCCTCGGGAAAAACTACGGCTGTAGTTTCCCGTTGCTTTCAGCCGTTCGCAGTACCAGCACAGCAAGGCCGTTTTGGTTAATGTTACAAGGCCAGATCAGTCAATCATCCAGACTGTTGCCCCTGCAACTACTGAAAAGACTGCTGCCCTTCTTCAGGAACCACACGTTTGTCCAGCCTCTCATTTAATACCCCTCTGTTGTGGTTGCACCTACAGTACGGTTGTCTGGATCGCTGAGGCACGCAAGCCTCGCCAGCAACGGCAGGGTCCATGGTTCATGGCGGGGAGGGGGGGGGGGGGGAGGGTTGAACTAACCCTTATGTACTCACAAATTACAAATTATTGTCATGCCATCGAAGTTGCTACATTATTGAATGAAATGATAATTAAATGGACACCCTAGCTGCAAACAGGCGTTGATGAACTTCATTGGGGACATGTTGAAAATGTGTGCCCCGACCGGGACTCGAACCCGGGATCTCCTGCTTACATGGCAGACGCTGTATCCATCTGAGCCACCCCGGGCACAGAGGATAGTGCGTCTGCAGGGACTTTTCCCTTGCACGCTCCCCGTGAATTGAATATGTAACGCTGTCAAACTGAGCATAGTGCTGACCCCTCGCCCCCCCTTCTCTCTCTCTCTCTCTCTCTCTCTCTCTCTCTCTCTCTCTCCGCCCCATCCCCTCTCCCCCCCTCCCCCCCTCCCCCCTCCCCCCCCCTCTGTCCGCCCTCCCCCCTCTCATGCGCACGCACACACACACTCCACTGCGCAAGGCTCTTTGGCGTCTCTCGTCGGCAGTCCCCGGAGGCTACGAAGTTGGCGGCGTGGCGCAGGTGTGTGACAGCCGACGCAGACACAGACACAGCCAAGGCGCCGCGTGAATTTTCCTTGGACTGCGGTTGCGGCCGGCGCGACTGGGGGCATTAAACAGAGCGCGAGGCGGCATACTGATGGCGGCGCCCAACTTGGCACCCGCGTCACGAACGCTTCCGCTCCCGGACACATCGGCGCACTCTCTCTCTCTCTCTCTCTCTCTCTCTCTCTCTCTCTCTCTGTGTGTGTGTGTGTGTGTGTGTGTGTGTGTGTGTGAGTGAGTGTGTGCGCGCCCGCCGGTGTGAGCAGGTCGATCTAGATTCCTAGCCAGCTGTCGACTCCTTCGGACCAGGTGTGAAACAGTAAAAGGTCTCCTGCCGATCTCCTGGCTTGTATGAATTCACTACCTCTCTCATCCTATAAGTGCTTAAAAACACATAAGGAGTGGAAGGTTTTGTTTGAATTGTACAGAATCGAGACCGCAGTTGTAAGAGTTGAAAGGCTGTTGCTGAGTAGGGCAGCGTTGTGGCTAACCATCGATGATTTTTTTTCTGTACGTTAGCAGACAGTAAAGGAAACCACGGACAAATTTGAAAAGGGAATTAAAGTTCAGGGAGAACATTTAAAAACTTTGCCGATGACGTTGTAATTCTGTCAGAGACGGCAAAGAACTTGGAAATGCAGTTGAATTGAGTGGATATGCTGTGAAGGAGAGACTATAATATGAATCACAACAAAAGTAAAACAAGTGTAATGTAATGTTGTCGATTTAGATTCAGTGGTATGGATAGAATTAGATTAGGAAACGAGGCACGAAAAGTACTACAAGAGTTTTACTATATCGGCATCAAAATAACTGATGATCGAAGTAAAAGACATATAAAAGGCAGTCTGGCAGACTAGGAAAATAATTTCTGAAAAAGAGAAGTTTCGTAACATCGAATATACACTAATGGCCATTAAAATTGCTACGCAAAGAAGAAAGGCAGATCATAAACGGGTATTCATTGGACAAATATATTATACTAGAACTGACATGTGATAACATTTTCACGCGATTTGGGTGCATAGATCCTGAGAAATCGGTACCCAGAACAACCACCTCTAGCCGTAATAACGGCCTTGATACGCCTGGGCATTGAGTCAAACAGAGCTGGGATGGGGTGAACAGATACAGCTGCCCATGCTTCAACACGATACCATAGTTCATCAAGAGTAGTGACTGGCGTATTGTGATGAGCCAGTTGCTCGGCCACCACTGACCAGACGTTTTCAATTGGTGAGAGACCTGGAGAATGGTCCGGCCAGGGCAGCAGTCGAACATTTTCTGTATCCAGAAAGGCCCGTACAGGACCTGCACCATGTGGTCGTGCATTATCCTGCTGAAATGTAGGATTTCGCAGGGATCGAATGAAGGGTAGAGCCACGGGTCGTAACACATCTAAAATGTGACGTCCACTGTTCAAAGTGCCATCAATGCGAACAAGAGGTGACCCAGACGTGTAACCAGTGGAACCCCATACTATCACGCCGGGTGATACGCCAGTATGGCGATGACGAATACACGCTTCCAATGTGCGTTCACCACGATGTCGCCAAACACGGATGCAACCATCTTGATGCTGCATACAGAACCTGCATTCACCCGAAAAAATGACGTTTTGCCATTCGTGTACCCAGGTTCGTCGTTGAGTACACCACCGCAGGCGCTCCTATCTGTGATGCAGCGTCGAGAGTAACCGCAGTCATGGTCTCCGAGCTGATTGTCCATGCTGCTGCAAACGGCGTCGAACTGTTCGTGCAGATGGTTGTTGTCTTGCAAACGTCTCCATCTGTTGACTCAGGGATCGAGACGTGGCTGCACGATTCGTTACAGTCGTGCGGATAGATGCCTGTCATCTCGAATGCTAGTGATACGAGGCCGTTGGGATCCAGCACTGCGTTCCGTATTACCCTCCTGAACCCACCGATTCCACATTCTGCTAACAGTCATTGGATCTCGACCAACACGAGCAGCACTGTCGCGATACGATAAACCGCGATCGCGATAGGTTACTGTCCGACCTTTATCAAAGTGGGAAACGTGATGGTCCGCATTTCTCTTTCTTACTCGAGGCATCACAACAACGTTTCACCAGTCAACGCCGGGCAACTGCTGTTTGTGTATGAGAAATCGGTTGGAAACTTTCCTCGTGTCATTGAATCGCATTTAGAAGAAATAAAATTATGATAAATGTAGAGGAAAATATGAGATCGGTTGATAGCGCACATCCAGGGTTATCTGGATATCGTCAGTAGAGTAAGGGAGGGAAGAGTGAGTTGTCAAAGGAACCCGAGAGTCACGCCCTGCCTGTATTCCTGCCAACCAAATATGAAACAGAGGTTCATGCGATCTGGAGTGCATCGGAACAGGTGAGGCGTACTCAACCTAAGAAATTCCTCATCTTTTGTCATTCGCTAAGTGTACTTCAAGGCAGCCAGCGCCTGAACCTCTGTAGAAAACCCACTGAAGTTAATCTAGAACACGCTCCTTCACCTACAACATCTAGACAAAGTCACGTTGGGATTCGGAGCACGAAATTAGTTGATGCTGCAGTCAATGAGGCTTGTACAGTAGACTACGTATTGTGACACAGGGTGAAGTCCACCTACATTTACTGTTCTCATTGAGGCCAAGCATCATGCACCATGTGGAGGGTAGATGACTGGAACTGAATTACAATAAGGTGCAGTAAGAAAAGCTACTACCCAGCAGTGTAGTAGCTGATCCTAGCCGCAGAGATCAGATGGAGGACTGTAATTGGCCTCCACGTTGTAAATTGTCCCGTTACGCATAGATTTCTTCTACTGTGAAAGGATGTCACCAGTTTGCGGCGGTTGTGACATACGCCTATTTGTACGCGGCCTATTGACAGAGCGCGCCAAGTTTCCTACTGAAGGGGCAGCGTATAGCCTTTATTAGGATATGCATTCTGTTTTGAGCGATGACATTAAAGCGGTAAAGTACTTAATCAAATTCTGTTTGACTACCCAGCTCTTAGATCAAGTCTTGGAAAGGATTACTTGGTTAATTACTTTGACTGGTTCTGACAGCCAGCCATTATAATTTCCCACTTTCGAGTTGTTTATACCATTAGCATTACCTTCTTGTGGAGTGAGCCTTTTTGCTGACTTTCGTTGTTTACTTATTAATAATTATTATATTACTAGTGTTATAACTGTATTTCGCCTGTTTATTTTTCTGTGAAAGTTCTCCAATATACTCAAAATTATTTGTGTGCAAGCGCTGAAAACCATACTGCCCTGAATTGCTAAAATACTTTTATAATAATGTCCATTCCCCCCCATGAACCATGAACCTTCCCGTCTGTTGGGTGGCTTACGTGCCTCGTCGGTACAGATTGCCCTGCAGTAACTTTGAGGATTGCCGATGACATTGTAATTCTATCAGAGGCCGCAAAAGACTTGGAAGAGCAGTTGAACGGAACGGACAGAATCTTGAAAGGAGAATATACGATGATGACCAACAAAACCAAAACAAGAACAATGGAACGAAAAATCAGATGATGCTGAGGGAATTAGATTAGAGAACCGGACTCTGAAAGTAGTAGATTAGTTTCGCTATTTGTGCAGGAAAGTAACTGATGATGGCCGAAGCAGAGAGGATATAAAATGTAGACAGGCAATGGCAAGGAAAGCGTTTCAGAAGAAGAGAAATTTGTTAACATCGAGTATAGATTCAAGTGTCAGCAACCCTTTTCTGAAAGTATTTGTCTGGAGTGTAGCCATGTATGGAAGTGAAACAGGGACGATAAACAGTTTGGACAAAAAAATAATAGAAACTTTCCAAATGTGGTGCTACAGAAGAATGTTGAAAATTACATGGATAGGTCACGTAACTAATGGCGAGGTACTGGACAGAATTGGGGTCGTGTGACTAGGGCCTCCCGTCGGGTAGACCTTTCCCCGGGTGCAAGTCTTTCGATTTGACACCACTTCGGCGACTTGCGCGTCGATGGGGATGAAATGATGATGATTAGGACAACACAACACCCAGTCCCGGAGCGGAGAAACTCTCCGACCCAGCCGGGAATCGAACCCGGGCCCTTAGGATTGACATTCTGTCGCGCTGACCACTCAGCTACCGGGGGGCGGACAGAATTGGGGTGACAAAATATTTGTGACACAGCTTGACCAAATGAAGGGATCGATTGATAGGAGACACTCTGAGACATAAAAGGATTACCAATATAGTACTGAAAGGAAGCACGGGGAATAAAAATCGTAGAGGAAGTACAGTTAGAGGGTTCAGAACGATGTAGGTTGCGGTAGTTATTCGAAGATGAAGAGGCTCGCATAGGATAGGGTAGCATGGAGAGCTGCATCAAACCAGTCTTCGGACTGAAGACAACGTACAGTGTTGAAATCTCCTTTCGGACGGGTGATAAGTAAGGCTTCTCTGCCTGACGACCCTTCGTTTGGTTGTGCAGGTGCAAGGAGCCAAACAAGTACGACGTGGCGAACCTGCCGCCGACGGCGGTGATCATCTGCTTCCACAACGAGGCGTGGTCGGTGCTGCTGCGCACCGTACACTCTGTGCTCGACAGGTCGCCGGAGCACCTCATCAAGGAGATCATCCTGGTCGACGACTTCTCCGACATGCGTGAGTACACAGCCTGCGCGCTTGCCAAATGGAGCGGGCTGGAACAAGTGCTGCCGAGTCATTGACTATTTCGAGCAATCTGTACAAAGGCATTGCGGCTGTAATCAGTGGTCTTCATAGGCGGCGACGAAACAGAGTTGTGTCACGCGTGAGCAGCCTGCTGTAAATTCTCAGCGTCAGCCGTAATGAACAACCTGAGCAATATTTTGCTGCTTACAGTCGTTGCATACCACGACTACATATGAAATAAGTAAAGTTTTCAAAGGCTGTTGACGGTCGCACCTAAATCTACATCTACATCAGTATTTGCTTGATAGGTTCCCGGGAATTACGCCGGATAATATTGTAGAAACCGCACAATATTTCAGCGAGACAACTGCCCGCCATCTTCAGGTGCTACTGTAGCACCTGAAGTTGGCGGACAGTTGTCTCGTTGAAATATTGTGCGGTTTCTACAATATTATCCGGCGTAATTCCCGGGAACCTATCAAGCAGATGCAGCGCCGGGAAAGCCTCAAACAGTACATCAGTATTACTTGCGCCATTGTACAGTGCGAGGTGGAGGGTACATCATACCAATATCAGCAATTTTCTTTCGTATTGCAATTCGTGTAATGAGCTAGTGAAAAATGAATGTGTGACGACCTATGTACACGTCTTATTCTCTCGTCTACCTTCATGAGCCGGCCAGAGTGGCCGAGCGGTTCTAGGCGATACAGTCTGGAACCGCGCGACCGCTATGGTCGCAGCTTCGAATCCTGCCTCGGGCATGGATGTATGGATGTCCTTAGGTTAGTTAGGTTTAAGTAGTTCGAAGTTCCAGGGGACTGATGACCTCAGACGTTAAGTCCCATAGTGCTCAGAGCCATTTGAACCATTTTTAACATCATGATTCCAACGCGAGGTATACGTTGGCGCCAACATAATGGTCACACGTATTCGGATGCAGGTCTTCTAAATTTGCCCAAAAGGGTTTGGCGAGAACTGGGTCCTCTTCCTTCCAAAAATTCCCATTTAATTCTTCCGAGCATTTCGGTTACACTTTCGTATGGCGTATACCGACCTGTTATTATTCTAGGAGCGCGTATCTAACTTCGTTCAATATTTCTTCTCATGCCGACTTGGTAAGTACACCATAGTGACCGTACACTAGCCTCTTCTATGCGATTTCCTTTACAGATGCAACGTACTTTCCCGGAATCCTCCCAGCAAATCTAAGTTCCCCATTCGCCTTACCTAACGCAAATTTTACGTGTTCGTTCAGTGCCATATCCCTTCTTAGTATTACATTTAAATATAACTGTGTGCAAAATTTAAGGACGAAATTAGCTTTCGGGTAATGTGTCATTTTGAAACTTCCCCTTTGAAAATTAATAATGACAGTGCTGGAAAAACTTTTACGTTATTTGATTTTCAAACAGCTGAGCAAAACTGAACGTACTCACACAGTTCTCTCTTTACTTATTCTGATCATCACTAAACTGACACACAATATTTTTTAGCGCAACGCAATCTGACTTTTAATAATCCCTACAAAAGAATGGCTATGACTAACAATAAGCTATACCTTTCATGAATCACTTACCTCACAAAAATCTTCGCTACTTGAACTACTGCAATGCAGCGAGCGCCAATACTGCCAGCTAAATAAAACATTCTAACTACTGAAGGCACTAACTACTGATAGGCATAGTTAGCAAATGAAAGATTTTGATAGAGAACAAACAATGTATTTACCTTTATAGTGTTCAAAAGTCATAATATATATATCAGTTCATGATGTTGCGCTATTCGTACACCCATTACGGGCACCTGTACTCAAGATCCACTCTCAAGGCACAATTCCTACGCACGGAGAGAAAAGGTACCATTGTGGCCAAATCCAGCCCTCGAGGACTCCTAGACAACAGCACCGTACAAGTCATTTTCTTACAAACGTTTCAGTTGACGTATCCTCACGAAAGCCACGAGACGCGTTGCGACGCCACCCGCAACACTCCCACGATATACGTATTGCGCGCCTCCTACGACGACTGTCTAACGACGTGATGAGGCAGCTAATTTCACAATGTGTGTCTCTCTCTGCCAGCTGAGCAGGAAATTGAAAGGGGTAAGTTAAAATGCTTTAGAAAAAAAAATATTGTTACGTCAGACTGCCGTCTCGTCGCAATGTGCGAGAGAGAGGGTAAGAATTGGGAATTTCGCTGACCGCGGCTATGGCTCGGGTCCTCCATGCTGCGCGGTACGGATGCTCGTTGAGAGAACGAGGTATCGACTTGCGAGCGAGCGCGCCAATTTCCCGGTAACGACTGCCGCTACCGGCTGCCGGTTGGCGACTTGATTAGGTTCCGGCCGACCCGGCGCTGGGCCTGTTGCCGCCACTTCCGCAGGTACCTGCGCCACCCCGTCTGCGTATGTGTGGCTGTGGGAAGGGGGGAGGGGGTGAGGCGGGGCGAGGGGTTGTTAATTAACGGCGACCCGCTCAGCCGGCTCAGCTCTGCGCGGGACCTCCATCACGCGGACGCGGATAACGTAATTAACATGCGTATCCATTATGGAATTCCAAATTGTATCTCGTGGTACTCTCGCTCCTTCAGCTCGGGTGCCACGAACTTTACAGGTGCCGCAGTACGTAGAATTCTTTATGCCTCTTTCTTTCCAATATCACTGTTTTAGTTTGCTATTTCCCGTCTCCATGTAAATCACTTTAAAAGCCATACAAACAAATTTCGGCCTTGCAGCCGGTCGTCGTTCAGTACTTCCCACGATATTTCAACTGGGCACCTGCCAGTCATCTACAGGTGAGCCGTCGCAGACTGGCGAAAACTTCCTCCGTTCCGCTATATATAGCGTACTGTAACTATTCTGCGCATGCGTCTTAACCTCTTGATGGTCTCTTGCGGTGAGGAGGAGGAATTTAATAGTGCTGAAGTTTTCCGTTGCACACGTCCTGTAGGATCGTAATCAATGGAGGATTTTGAAGAGACAGCGCTTGAATCAGCTGCCCTGAAACCAACAGTTTTTTGGTGGTATGTGGATGACACTTTCACAGTGTGGCCTCATGGAGAAGATAAATTAATGGCGTTTCTACATCACCTCAACTCCATTCATAGCAACATCCGGTTCACCATGGAAATAGAGAAATATGGTAGTTTGCCTTTCTTGGATGTCTTGCTTCGAAGGAAGAATGATGGTTCAGTTTACCGGAAACCCACTCATACTGATTTGTACCCGCAAGCATCGAGTTGCCATCACCCATCGCAGATCATGAGTTTGCTTAAAACACTTGTTCAAAAAATGGTTCAAATGGCTCTGAGCACTACGGGACTCAACATCTTAGGTCATAAGTCCCCTAGAACTTAGAACTACTTAAACCTAACTAACCTAAGGACATCACACTCACCCATGCCCGAGGCAGGATTCGAACCTGCGACCGTAGCAGTCCCGCGGTTCCGGACTGCAGCGCCAGAATCGCACGGCCACCGCGGCCGGCAAAACACTTGTTCATAGAGCTCATACTGTCTCAGATCTAGATAGCTTACCTCAAGAACTCGCCCATCTAAAGACAGTATTCAGCGAAAATCCGGCAGATTAACAGGGCACTAACAGTTAAAACTAAGAAGCAGGAAGTGAATAAAGAGGAGAACATGCCGGAACAATCTTTAGCTTTTCTTCCTTTCGTTGGCAACACTTCGTTTAAAATAGCAAGAATCCTCCGAAAATTTCAGGTAAAAGTGTTTTTCCGCCCACCATCGAAGATTGCGGACCTTTTGGGGTCAGTTAAGGACAATCTGTTACTACGGAAGGCCGGAATTTACAAGATACCGTGCCAATGTGGTATGGCTTACATAGGTCAAACCGCACGCACCGTGAAAGAACGCTGCACTGAACACCAACGTTACACCCGTCTTTTGCAGCCAAGAAAGTCCGCTATTGCTGAACATTGTATTTCTACTGGACGTTCAATGGAGTATGAGAAAACAATGATTTTATCCACAGCAACGTCTTTCTGGGACTCCATTATTAAAGAATCCGTAGAAATACGACTGGCGGAAAATCTGTTAAACCGTGACAGCGGCTACCAGCTGGACAGTGTATGGAATCCCATCATCTCCACGATTTGCTCAAATCGAAGACGAAAGAGTGCGTCGACGGCCGTGGGAAACTGCAACGCAGAGGGCGACTGAGTTCTGCTATTCCACCAGCGAGGGCGCTGCCGGCAGGCAGTGTGTTTCATCTATCAAGTATTCGACGCATGCGCAGAATAGTTACAGTACGCTATATATTGCGGAATGGAGGACGTTTTCGCCAGTCTGCGACGGCTCACCTGAAGATGACTGGCAGGTGTCCAGTTGAAATTTTGTGCGAAGTGTCGAACGACGACCGCCTGCAAGCCCGAACTTTGTTTGTACAGTCAGTTCGCCGGGAAAATTTTAAAATTCACTTCAAAAGCTATCCTCTCTCTCAATCCCCTTGCGTACCATATCAAAAGCACCATTCCTCCTCTAATTCATTCACATTACGTAATTTTTATGTATTAACATATTTCGCTCTACTTGTCAGCCCCCTTTACATCTCAGTGCCATTCATGGACGATTTTCTCCCCGGTTCTTGAACTTCAGAGAGTCGTCATCTGCTTTCGTGGTTGTGAATGTACTGCGTTACATGAGCGAACATATCTTCATCTGCATCTACATTCCCCACGAGCCACCATATGCTGCGTGGCGGAGGTTACCTTGTACCACTACTAGTGATTTTCTTTCCTGTTCCACTCACAAATAGAGCGAGAAAAAAAAGATTGCCTATCTCTTACCTCTTCTTCTGCCCCACTGCACACTCCTAACTAAGGTACGAGCATGTGAGATTGGTTCCCAAATATGTGAGTGGCTCAAAGACTTCTTAAGTAATAGAACCCAGTACGTTGTCCTCGATGGTGAGTGTTCATCGAAGGTGACAGTTTCATCTGGAGTGCCCCAGTGAAGTGTGGTAGGACCGCTGTTGTTTTCTGTCCACACAAATGGTCTTTTGGATAGGGTGAATAGCAATGTGCGGCTGTTTGCTGATGATGCTGTGGTATACGGGAAGGTGTCGTCGTTGAGTGACTCTAGGAGGATACAAGATGACTTGGACAGGATTTGTGATAGGTGTAAAGAATGGCAGCAACTCTAAATATAGATAAATGTAAATTAATGCAGATGAATAGGAAAAAGAATCCCGTAATGTTTGAATACTCCATTAGTAGTGCAGCGCTTGACACAGTCACGTCGATTAAATATTTGGGCGTAACATTGCAGAGCGATATGAAGTGGGACAAGCATGTAATGGCAGTTGTGGGGAAGGAGGATAGTCGTCTTCGGTTCATTGGTAGAATTTTTGGAATATGTGGTTCATCTGTAAAGGAACCCGCGTATAAAACACATATACGACCTATTCTTGAGTACTGCTCGAGCGTTTTGGATCCCTATCAGGTCGGATTGAGGGAGGACATAGAAGCAAATCGGAGGCGGGTTGCTAGATTTGTTTACTGGTAGGTTTGATCATAATGCGAGTGTTACGGAAATGCTTCAGGAACTCGGGTGGGAGTCTCTAGAGAAAAGGAGGCGTTCTTTTCGTGAATCGCTACTCAGGAAATTTAGAGAACCATAATTTGAGGCTGACTGCAGTACAATTCTACTGCCGCCAACTAATATTTCGCGGAAAGACCACAAAGATAAGATAAGAGAGATTAGGGCTCGTACAGAGGCATATAGGCAGTCATTTTTCCCTCGTTCTGTTTGGGAGTGGAACAGGGAGAGAAGATGCTAGTTGTGGTACGAGGTACCCTCCACCACGCACCGTATGGTGGATTGCGGAGTATGTAGATGTAGATGTAGAAATGTACTTTGGTGGCAGTAGAATCATTCTGAAGTCAGCTTCAGATGTAGGTTCTCTAAATTTTCTCAGTAGCGTTCCCGAAATATCTCCGTAATACTCGCGTGTTGATCACACCTACCGGTAACAAATCTAGCAGCCTGCCTGGTAAATACTTCGGTGTCTCCCTTTGATCCAACTTCCTGGGGATCACAAACACTCGAGCAGCACTAAAGAAAGGGTCGCACTAGTGTTATATACGCCGTCTCCTTTACAAATGAAGCACACTTTTCGAAAATTCTCCCAATGAACCAAAGTCGACCATTCGCCTATCCTGCCACAACCTTCACATGTTCGTTCCACTTCATATCGCTTTGTAACGTTACGCCCAGATATTTAAACGACGTGACTGGGTCAAGCGGTACACTACTGACGCTGTATCCGAATATTACGTGTTTGTTTTATTACTCTTCCGCATTAACTTACATTTTTTCTAAATTTACAGCCAGCTTCCATTCATCACACCAGCTAGAAATTCTGTCTGCAATATTGTATCCTCCTACAGTAATCCAAAGACGACACGTTCCCATAGACCGCTGCATCATCACTAAAAAGCAGCAGAATGCTGCTCACCCTGTCCGTCGAATCATTTATGTACACGGAAAATAATAGCGATTTTATCACATTTCCCTGGAACTTTCCTGATGATACCCTTCACTCTGATGAACACGCCATTGAGGACTTCAGAAGTCTTCGAGTCACTCACTTATCTGGGGACCTATCTTGATGCTCTTTCCTTCGTTAATACTCTGCAGGGGAGCGCCGTGTCAAATGCTTTTCGGAAATCTAGGCATATGGAATCTGCCTGTTGCCCTTTATGAATGGTTCGCAGGATATGATTTGAGAAAAGGGCAAGCTGAGTTTCGCACGAGCAGTGCTTTCTAAACCGTGATGATTTGTGAACAAAACCTTTCCCGTCTCAAGGAAATGTACGAGGGTCACTCCAAAAGACATATACACTGTTTTTAAATCCATCTTTTATGCTACATGTTTGAAAGTTTTACAGTGTGTAGATACATCCTTTAGCAACAATATTTTCATTTCTCCACATAATTTCCATCCCTCTCAACTGCCTTACGCCATCTTGGAAGCAGCGTCTCTATACCCGCACGGTTAAATTCTGGACGAACGTCTTGGAGCCACTGTTTGGCAGCGTGCACAAGGGAGTCATCATCTTCCACGAAGAGAGTCTTTCAGTTTCCCAAAGAGATGATAGTCACATGAGCCATGTCAGGACTGTAAGACGGCTGTTTCAGTGTTGTCCATCCGAGTTTTGTGATCGCTTCCATGGTTTTTTAACTGACATGTGCCTCGCGGGATTAGGCCAGCGGTCTAGGGCGCTGCAGTCATGGACTTTGCGGCTGGTCCCGGCGGAGGTTCGAGTCATCCCTCGGGCATGGGTGTGTGTGTTTGTCCTTAGGATAATTTAGGTTAAGTAGTGTGTGAGCTTAGGAACTGATGACCTTAGCAGTTAAGTCCCATAAGATTTCACACACATTTGAACATTTTGACTGACATGTGGCCGTGCATTGTTGTGCAACAGCAAAACATCCTGCTTTTGCCGATGTGGTCGAACACGACTCAGTCGAGCTTGAAGTTTCTTCAGTGTCGTCACATATGCATCAGAATTTATGGTGGTTCCACTTAGCATGATGTCCACAAGCAAGAGTCCTTCGGAATCGAAAAACACCGTAGCTGTAACTTTTTCAGCAGAAGGTGTGGTTTTGAATTTTTTTCTTGGGTGAATTTGCATGATGCCACTCCATTGGTTGCCTCTTCGTCCCTGGTGAAAAAATGATGGAGCCGTGTTTCATCACCTGTCACAATTCTTCCAAGAAATTCATCTCCACCATTCTCGTACTGTTCTAAAAGTTCGCTGCATACCGTTTTTCTTGTTTCTTTGTGAGCCACTGTCAACATCCTGGGAACCCACCTGGCACAAACCTTTTATAACGCCAACACTTTCAGTATTCTGCAAACACTTCCTTCCCCTATCCCAACGTAGTGTAACAATTCGTTCACTGTGATGCGTCTGTCAGCAGTCACCAATTCGTTAACTCTCTGCACATTGTCTGGAGTGTGTGCAGTACGAGGCCTGCCGCTGCGAGGACAATCCCCAATATTGCCGTGCCCGCTTTCATCACGTAACTTGCTTGCCCACCGACTAACTGTACTGCGATCGACAGCAGCATCTCCATACACCTTTTTCAACCTCTTGTGGATGTTTCCCACTGTCTCGTTTTCACAGCACAGGAATTCTATGACAGCACGTTGCTTCTGACGAACGCCAAGTGTAGCAGCCATCTTTAAGACATGCTGTGACGGCGCCACTCACGGAAACAGGCTGAACTAAGTTTGAAAACAAGCGGGAAGGATGTATCTACACACTGTAAAACTTTCACACATGCAGAATGAAAACTGTATGTTTACAAAAATAGTGTGCATTTCTTTTGCCGGCCGGGGTAGCCAAGCGGTTCTAGGCGCTTCAGTCTGGAACCGCGTGACCGCTACGGTCGCAGGTTCGAAGCCTGCCTCGGGCATGGATGTTGGTGATGTCCTTAGGTTAGTTAGTTAGGTTTAAGTAGTTCTAAGTTCTAGGGGACTGATGACCTCAGAAATTAAGTCCCATAGTGCTCAGAGCCATTTCTTTTGGAGTGACCCTCGTATTCGAAATGAAAATATGTTCATGAATCTTGCAGCAAACCGTTGTTCTTATCTTGCTCTGGAATTATGCGAGCCCGTTTCTTTACCCTTCATATACACGAGAGTCACCTGTGCTTTTCTTCCAGTAGCCAGTAATGGCACACTGCGTTGGGCGATAGATGCGAGCTAAGTCAGGGTCCAATGCTATAGATTACTCTTTGTAAAACCGAATGGGGATTCGAGCAGTACCTCTTGACTTACTTGCTTTCAACCCTTTCATTGTCTCTGTACACCAACGATGCTTACTACTAAGTCCTCCATGTGGGTGTGTGTGCGATGGTCAAACGGCGGTAGGTTTGTACGATTCTCCTGCGTGAACGCTTTTTCAAACATGACATTTAAAACTTCAGTGTTACTTTTCCTATCTTCTACTGCGACAGCAGACTGGTCGAAGATGGGTGGACAGAAGGCTTCGAACCGGCTTAGCGATTACGTTTGATTTGGGATCAAGGAAAGAGAGATTATTAGAAATTTTTTGTCATTAAATTCGTTTATTGTACATGTAAAAAAAAAAGGAAAGATAAAGGCGTTCGGGCCTAAGGCACCGTGTGGCGCCGACCGTCCTCCGTATGGCGTGATTCGGATGCGGTGTTGGGGTCAGTACGCCGTTCTCCTGGTCTTTGTCAGCTTCCCGTACATTGGAGACGCTACTTCTCATTAAAGTAGCTTCTCAGTCGGCATCACGAGGATCAGTGGATTCCGCTCCCGCCCTCCCACCGAGGAAGAACCTGCGTCTTTCACAAGGCAATCAGAAGGGCTGACCACACAGCTTCGGAGGCGGAATTATTATACACGCACATGCATACGAGGGTTCGAACTTCAATAGTGGCAACTATTTATTTATAGTTTCTACAAAATAGATACGTATTTCAAAGTTTTAATGACCTTCAAAGTAGCCACCAGCATTGTGTATAACCCGTTGCCAGCGATGAGCAAGTCGTAGGATACTCTTAGCAATGCCAGTTGTATTGACAGTTCGAGCAGCGCGGTCTATTGCCCGACTAATTTGTTTCAGTTCTGAAACGAATGCCGTGAAGAGTTCCTTTCAGTTTAGAAATCGAGTTGAACTCACGAGGGCTTAAATGGTAGGAGTGCAGCAGGTGGTACAGCACTTAGCAGCCCCATCACTCAAGCAAATCAGTAAAAACTTGCACTGTACGTGCTTGAGCATTGTCCTGCAAAATGATGGTCAGGTCCTGCAGAAAATGTCATCACTTATGTCTCTATGCTGTTCAATTTTGGAACACAACCTACGACCAGCTTAGAGACAGAAGTGATGACACTTTCTGCAGGACCTGACCATCATTTTGCAGAACAATGCTCAACCACGTACAGTGCAAGCTGTTACTGATTTGTTTGACTGATGGGGCTGCTAAGTGCTATATCACCTACTGCACTCCCCTGACTTAAAACATCGCTAGTTCAACTCGATTGCTAAACTGAAGGAAGCGCTTCACGGCATTCGCTTCGGAGCTGCTACAAATACGTCGGCAATAGACCGCGCCGCTCGAACTGTCAACACAACTGGCACTGCGACTTCCTACGACTTCCACATCGCTGGCAACGGTTTATACACAATGATGGTGACTACTTTGAAAGCCATTAAAACTTTGAAACACGTATATATTTTGTACGAGTTGTAAATAAATTGTTGCCACTATTAATGTTCCAACCCTAGTAATTTACTATCAGAAACTTCTAGGAAGGTAGCGCTGAAGTATAATCATCTATACAAGAATGTATAGCCGATGAAAAATATAAAATTTAATCACATGTTTAATCCTCTATGGTTTGCGTGGTTGGCATAGAGCTGATATCATCGAAAGTAAGAGTCCAGCTTCTTCCTCAGGTTTAGTTAGGGTATCCTAAATCAAATAATACTTAGAGTTGTTCCCAAACAGCAAGCTGAACTAAGCTTTTGTCCAGAGAGCGCGAAGGCAAAATTGGTGGGATATCTCAGATGGTCTCGGATGGCACGTACCTGAGATGCAGTTGCACAGTTATGCTGAATCATGAGCAAACATTCAAGTGTAGTATTGCTATGGCTCACAATAATGTGGACACCATATATACACTTGAGCGAACTCCTTATGTAACTTAGGCCAGGTTATTTTGAAAGCAAATGAACAGGTCAGCTGCAAAGAGTGTCGAAACGTTGATTTTATAATCGTTTTTAGTGTTTCAAAGATGACGCGGCTAGTGCTGAATACGATTTTAATCACACTGATTTTGGTCGTGGAAGCATACGCGCTTATATGTGTGCACAGGATTTTATGCTGCGTTAGTCGCAGTGGGGCTACAAAACATTCTACGGATATATTCAAAACATTTCCGCGTCCCGATTGTAAGCATCTGAAGTGTGTACACATAATTTGGAGTCGCTCGGCAAAACAGTCAACAGTGCGTAATTAACGGCCCTGTGGCGCTGGTTTACGAACATTTTGATGTGGACAGAGCACTTTACAATTTTAATGTAGTGGCATGCGTACCTTTCAATTTTACCTCGAGTCTGTGAATCATTAAACAGTTTTGTTTTCATTTTCAGACTTTTCAGTTCGCATATATAGCCTTTCCGCAGATGAACCATTAACCATCAACAAGTAAATTACACACGCTTGAAAAATAACATGAAATAAAAACATTCAGTTTTCTGTCACAATTAACCATAATTATATTGTTCAGTATAAAATATATCATACCGTCCGTTTACTTACTTCACAAAAGCACCACTGTGAGAAGTTCTCTTTTACAACTAAATTACACAAGATAAGAGAATTCTTATACTGTATGAAATCGCCTTTGGGGCTAAAAACTGAAGATGGAAATACTAAGAAAATTTGTATCAGCTTGTTACATTGAATATCTTTCACATGTGTTCTGTGTCTAACGGCTTTGAAACTAGGCAAAATGTGGATATCTAGTCACACAAATTTTGTTGTTGTAAGAAACGAGAATACGTTAGTAAAGAGACCCATTAAGACTACTTTTAGCTCCAAATTTAGGTTAATCAAAATTAGAATAATAATGTTAATAATTTTCATACTTTTTATTTTCGTAACAGAAAATGAAATTTCGTAGAGGCCATCTAGAACCAAGTTTTAATTGATACCAATACATGAATGAATATGTGTCCGAGTGGTTCGAAGTATAAAATGCTGAAATGAAAGGTATTTGTACCACTGGAAGCGATATTTAGTAACCACTGTATTGCCTGACAAAGGTCACTTCTGTGCATTTCCCTCGTGGCTAAAATTTAAAAAAAAGTGTTTCAATTATTATTAAGCTTTTCGGTCTATGAATATTCACTAAAATGACATTTTTTGTTTAAATCAGGCGTCTTCCGTTTCGTTTTTGCTATGAAGCAATGTATGTGAGGTAGGAAAAGTTAAGTTAATATAAGTCGTTTTTATTTTGCAAATCAAAATAGCTGGAATATATGTTTCACTCGGGTTAGACATACTAGAGACTTCACTTACGCTGAGTTTTGACTTTTTTGTTCTTGCAGCTATTATTACAAGTCTTTACCTGATTCCACACAAAGACATACAGGGTGATTTTTTCCACCGTGTATAAACTCTAGGGATTTATCGATGAGAGGATACGGAACAAAGAAGGTCTAATGAAGTTACGCCCGGAAATGCATGTTTTCCATGCTAGAGACCATTTATTCAATCATACTTTGTTACAGAGACTGCGGTCTAATAAGCGCTGTACAATGCAGCCACAGTTACAGTATGCATGGTTTCCTCCTACAGGGTGGTACTGTTCCTCTTACATCATGTCCTAGTGCCCTCTCCCGCCGTAGTAATTTAAAATGTTGTGTCCGATTCACTTCTCTCGCTGACTCGCCTTGTAGTGGACGTGATAGAGCGTTGTACACAGTGGTTCCGTATTCGAAACGAGAGCTTACCAACATAGTGTTTACTTAGGGAAAGACAAATTGCAACTGGCGGCGGGCAATCTCAGCGTTCAATGTTTTCAACAGTATTTCGCCTTTTGTCTGAGACAAGGTCGTTTTAGGAAGCAGGAAATCATGAAGGACGTACCCGAAATGTTCGGACACCAGACTAGGAGAGAAATGTGATTAACACTGCGGACGGCGACCGTCGTGTCAGTACCAGGCAGTTGGCACGCCAGTACACGGTAAGCCAGACGATCGTGTGGAGCATTCTCAGTGACAATTTTTACCGCCCTCATCGCTTACAGCGTGTGCAAGGCTTGGTAGCGACAGACTTTCGACATCGGAAGCAGTTTTCACTGTTTGACTCACCAGGCAACTGCGATTCCGAGATTTGTGTCATCCATTCTATTCACAGATGAGGCCACGTTTACGCAGGATGGTATCTTCAGCTTTCAAAACAGTCATATGTGGGATGGGTGCAGAACTCCCACGGTATGGTGACAGCGAATCATCAGCATCGATGCAGCCGGAATGTGTGGGTCTGGATAATTGGCGAAAGTATTTTGGGACCAATCTTCCTTCCACGTCGCGTAAACAGGCCGGAACCATCGGCGTTTCTTACGGGTGACTTGCCTCCCCTGCTGGAAGAAGTGCTGTTGATGATTCGAAGGCTTATGTGACTGCTACTTGATGAATGTCCAGCCCACTTCGCCGTTAACGTCCGGATGCATCTCAATCAATTCCTGGTCGATGGATCGGACGACGGGGTCCAGTTGCGTGGCCTGGTCGTTCACGGGACCTCGACCCGTGCGATTTCTGGTTATGGGGTCCTCTCAAAAGTATCGTGGATGCAGAGCTCATTCCAAATGTGGAGACACTGGAGCAGCGTATTCATGCTGCCTTTGACACTGTTCGTATGCAGCCTGGCCGATGTGAACGTGTGAGACAGAACATGCTACGGCGCGTACACGCATGCCTTGACGCACGTGAAAACCATTTTCAGCACGTACTGCAACTGTGATTGCATGGTACAGCGCGTATTACTGAATAAACGGCTCTAGCGTGGTAACCATGCATCTCCGAACATAAGTTCCTAAGATCTTTCTTGTTTCCTATCCTCTCATCGATCAGTCTCTACAGTTTGTAGACGACGGAAAAAGTCACCTTGTATACTTAGGAAGAGAATTCCGAACCATGTGACGATTACTTATTTTCCATTTATGGACAAATCACTTTCTATCTAATGTTGAGCACGAGGGCAAGGATATTAGCAGTGTGTAGTTTCAGTTGATTTTTCCCCCTCATTTCAGAAGCTAAGATGCTGTTAAAAGGAAAGAATTATTACTTTTTATGTTCGTTGTAGGTGCGCGATACACGCCGGAGATTCTGAAACTAGGTCTGATACGTGTTTATCACTCTCTTCTTTACGTTTCAGCGACGTTCCATACGGGCCAACGACAGACAGTTTGTGCCAACTGCTTCACAGAGGGTTTCTTCTGCCGCCGAGCCCGTAAACATTGCGGGGTTCCTGTGTGGAAACAAAGTGTTGAAGAGATTTTAATTAAAACCACTTTGCGTCTCCTGCAGGGCGGCTTCGCCCACCCCGAATGCTCGTCGTTTCTCTCCCCCCTACTGCTCCTTTCTAGCTAACTTCTCCCTCGGATGTGCATCCGGAACCCAGCCGGAGTAGTGCCTCTTTTTCCCTTTTATTCCTTTTTTTTCCCCAAGTCGTTTCTCTTTCTGCCGCCTGGCTGCAGACCGAGCTGTTATCTCTTTGCGAACCGCTAGCTGCCGCTGCCGCCGCCGCCGGAGGAAGCAGTTAGTCGCCCTAGAGACGCAGCGCGCACCCAAAGGGCTGCCCGCCCGTGACGAGTCCCATTATGCTGCTGCTCCAACGCCCGTCCTCACGCTCGCAGTTTCTCGATTACAGAACTCTCTAACTACAAGGACACCCCGTAGAACGCTGATGTTGGTAGCACTCGTACGTAAAATGTGGCAACTGGAGCTGGTATGGTACCTTCTCTGTCGTCACGGCTGTAGCGACAGTGGATAGGAACTGGGAATACTGTGCCCATCAGCTTGGAAGTTGCAGTCACCTGGTAATCTTCTGACCTCAGACTGTAGAGACATCGATGTTCTTCACTTACTGCAAAGTGTTTCGTAGCCTAAATTGATGATGTAGCTTTTCCACATCCTATTGTCTTTAATTACTAGACAGTAACACCCAGTAATTGAAATTAACTCCGAATATATTAAAAACCAGCTTAGAGCCGGCTGCTTCGCTCGCTTATGGCATGCAGAGATTTTTTCGTTTTTATTTACTCTTATTTTTATGTTGTTCAGGTACTGCAACACCTTCTAAGACCACATAAGCATGGTCTTTTCCGAACGTACTTCTGACCATAAAGCGATTCTGATAGATCGAGTCCAAATTTTTTGTTACCCTCATGCCTTTACGTTGTTGCGGAGATATTTCCATAGCAACTTTCATCCCCTAACAAATATTTATATATAACCGAGAAGTGAAATGCCAATTTTCATAAATTTAGCTTTAAAATTTTTTTGATGTAACATAATATTTTCTTAAAAACTATTCGTCCGCTATTACACTCCCTTAGGGGTTGAATTTCCAGAAATACTGAAACATGTTTATTTTTTATTTATATCTGAGAAGTCAGATACCAATTACCATAGTTGTAGCATTAAAATCCTTTAGTAGTTCTTTCGTAATTATTTATTTTCAAAACGCTTTCACCCACTATTTTACCCTCTTAGTGGCTGAAATTACAAAAATGCGTAAACACAATTTTTTTTGTTTTCTGACTGAGAAACCAAATACCAGTTTATCGTAGTTTCAGCTTCAAAATTCGCTTGATATCTTTCAAAAAGCATCCATCCCGTATTTCACCCTCTTAGGAGTACAATTTCGGACAATCCGTCCTTAAACGATGCCTACAGTATAAGATCCACACCCTCTCCAAACTTCAAGTTTCTGTCGTTAGCGGTTTGGGCTTGGACGATGATGAATGAATGAGTGAGTGAGTGAGTCAGTCAGTCAGTCAGGTCATAGCCCTTTATATGTAGCGTTTGGTCCATTTTCCATTTATATGTAGCGTTTGGCCAGGTGCGAGGACGACTCGCGCACTGAGGGCTCCATACAAACTTAATTGCGAGTATGTATATAAATATTTCATCCATTCCGGAAATCGAGAGTCTCAACCATTCGTGCCTGTTGCCGACATTGATACTGGTAACGTATCGATGCCAGGGATTCCAAGATTTTTGAGAAACTTTTTAACTTCGACAACATAAATGTGACACGAAGTCATGCAGGTGGCAGACGACCGTAACTACACTATTGGCCATTAAAACTGTTACACCACGAAGATGACGTGCTACAGATGCGAAATTTAACCGACAGGAAGAAGATGCTGTGATATGCAAATGATTAGCTTTTCAGAGCATTCACACAAGGTTGGCGCCGGTGGCGACACCAACAACGTGCTGACATGAGGAAAGTTTCCAATCGATTTCTCATACACAAACAGCAGTTGACCGGCGTTGCCTGGTGAAACGTTGTTGTGATGCCTCGTGTAAGGAGGAGAAATGCGTACCATCACGTTTCAGACTTTGATAAAGGTCGGATTGTAGCCTATGGCGATTGCGGTTTATCGTATGGCAACATTGTTGCTCGCGTTGGTCGAGATACAATGACTGTTAGCAGAATATTGAATCGGTGGGTTCAGGAGGGTAATACGGATCACCGTGCTGGATCCCAACGTCCTCCTATCACTAGCAGTTGAGATGACAGGCATCTTATCCGCATGGCTGTAACGGATCGCGCAGCCACGTCTCGATCCCTGAGTCAACAGATGCAAGACAACAACCATCTGCACGAACAGTTCGACGACGTTTGCAGCAGCATGGACTATCAGCTCGGAGACCGTGGTTGCGGTTACCCTTGACGCTGCATCACAGACAGAAGCGCCTGCGATGGTGTACTGAACGACAAACCTGGGTGCACGAATGGTAAAACGTCATTTTTTTCGGATGAATCCAGGTTCTGTTTACAGCATCATGATGGTCGCATCCGTGTTTGGTGACATCGCGGTGAACGCACACTGGAAGCGTGTATTCGTCATCGCCATACTAGCCTATCACCCGGCGTGATGGTATGGAGCGCCATTGGTTATACGTGTCGGTCACCTCTTGTTCGCATTGACGGCACTTTGAACAGTGGACGTTACATTTAAGATGTGCTACGACCCCTAGCTCTACCCTTCATTCGATCCCTGCGAAACCCTACATTTCAGCAGGATAATGCAATACTGCATGTTGCAGGTCCTGTACGGGCCTTTCTGGATACAGAAAATGTTAGACTGCTGCCCTACCCAGCACATTCTCCAGATATCTCACCAATTGAAAACGTCTGTTCAATGGTGACCGAGCAACTGGCTCGTCACAGTACGCCAGTCACTACTCTTGATGAACTGTGGTATCGTGTTGAAGCTGCATGGGCAGCTATACGTGTACACGCCATCCAAGCTCTGTTTGACTCAATGCCCAGTGGTATCAAGGCCGTTATTACGGCCAGAGGTGGTTGTTCTTTGTACTGATTTTACAGGATCTATGCACCCAAATTGCGTGAAAATGAAATCACATGTCAGTTCTAGTATAATATATTTGTCCAATGAATACCCGTTTATCATCTGCATTTCTTCTTGGTGTAGCAATTTTAATGGCCAGTAGTGTAAATTTGACATGATGTCATGCAGGTTGCAGACTACCGTAACTATATCATCAGCAGTTCTCCATCGAGACTGGCTGCGTCGCAGTGTTAAAAGTTAAACATCAGGCAAGTTCAAATGGTTCAAAGGGCTCTGAGCACTATGGGACTCAACTTCTCAGGTCGTTAGTCCCCTAGAACTTAGAACTAGTTAAACGTAACTAACCTAAGGACATCACACACATCCATGCCCAAGGCAGGATTCGAACCTGCGACCGTAGCGGTCTCACAGTTCCAGACTGCAGCGCCTAGAACCGTACGGCCACTTCGGCCGGCCAAACATCAGGCAAGGTATGGTTTCATTGCTCACATGACGCGTTTCGGAATTTATGCATTATCAGATATCCAGGAGCGATTGCTACGTAGTGTTTGAAGTTGTTCGCGAAACAAGTATTGCCGGCCGCGGTGGTCTAGCGGTTCTGGCGCTGCAGTCCGCAACCGCGGGACTGCTACGGTCGCAGGTTCGAATCCTGCCTCGGGCATGGGTGTGTGTGATGTCCTTAGGTTAGTTACGTTTAAGTAGTTCTAAGTTCTAGGGGACTTATGGCCTTAGATGTTGAGTCCCATAGTGCTCAGGGCCATTTGAAACAAGTATTCGCAGACTAGTCATATGGGCAATAAAAGGAAATCCTTGTCTGATGGTTGACTTTTGCCATTGCGTCGCAGTCAGCCTGAATGCAGATCTACTGACTTTTTTAATTTCAAGTTTGACATCGGATTACAAATGATAAAAGTAATATTTCCTTCGTGTGGTATAATTAAAAATTAACAATTTTCGGATTTTTTCCCTTTACTTGTACTGTGATATCCTCCTTTTTCGCAAATTTCATGATACTAGGCCAACAGGAAGTACCCTACAGTTTTGATGAGTGAATTTGCGGGTATTAAAATATGTGACATTAATGGCAGTATCATTTGATTGTAGTGACTTAGAACTATCAATTTTATATGCCGTGAAGTGACCATAGACCTCAGTGTGTGACATAAATTTGAACTTGTTACGTCAAACCGTTCCTGAGATAAAGTTTTTTTAAGAGTCAGACAGACACACGGTCAACTTAGTGGTCCTGTAAGATTTCCTTTTTTTTATTGAAGCACAGCCGTAAAAATAAGACACATAAGTGAGGTAGTCCTGCCACAGTGTTTTATAGGGTTCGCTTACAAATCCGAGTGTCCCTGCAAGCTACCATATTCCTGTCGGATAAGTAATGAGAAAGTAGGTACATCAAGACACGAAACTAAACAAGAATGCGTCCAGTCCCTAGAGAGATCTGCTAAACTGAGATGAGTCAAGATGATGATAGCTATCAGTTCCGAAATACTATCAACAAAGACAGGCTCAGTATGATGAGCTTATTGCATTGCTATCGGTGGAATCGCGGTGCCACATACTCACGGTGCTAATAGGGTGATAGCACTATAGCAACCAGTGTAGTTGCTGCAAGCGTCCTATGGCGGAACTTGCTAATCGAACAGACTGCCTGCACAAGGCTGTTTCCATGGTAATGGAAGACAACGCATGGGGGTAGCTGCGCGGTCAGTGTGGCCGATTGCCAAGCTAAGGGGCCAGAGTTCCATTCCCGACCGGGTCGGAGATTTTCTCCTTTCGGGACTGGGTGGTGTGTTGTCCTTGACAGGGCTGAATGGGCACGTCCCGAAAGCCAATAAATTCGAAAAACAAAGCGTACGCATTACTATGCGCTATGTGAAGACGTCCAGGATCATCTGCAGGGCTGGGCGAATAAAAGTGACCCGACGAGTGGATACTGGTGAACGTGAATGAATGCATTAACGGAGGAGGAAAAGAGCCACAGTTATTTCCAACAGGATGGAGCAACTGCCCATATAGCTGGCCTAACCTTGCAGTACATTTACGCAACCTTCATGCCTGACAGAGTTATTAACAGAAGTTAGTGTGGTCGCGGCCCTAGGCCACCTAGCTGACCTGATCTGTCAGTGTGCGATTGCTTTGTGTGCGCCAAGAGCTGAATGGTGGTCACTTTCAGCATCTGCTGTAGTCAGGTTAGTACTGCATTCCCTTTCCTCTGCTGTGTTTCTTTGTATCCTGGAATTCTGTTCTCCGAGCCACTTTTCTTTGTCTCTCCCTGTACAACAGAATGGGGTTGGAGAGCATTATCTCCGTACTTTCGTAAACCGGGGCGTCACACAACCGTGCGTCTCCAAGGAAGCAATAAGATTCCCATACAAAACACGGCAGTGGGCGGAGGTCAGAGTCGTGCAGCTTCTGGGAGACCAGTAGTGGCACCAGTTCTGCGAATGCTGGAGGAATTAGTATCCCTCCGCGTCGACGTGGCTCCAGCTTAAATTCGAACGGCCCCGAACTTAACGGATTTTCATCTCGCCTACTTTCTAAATTAATTAAACGGTTAATGTGAAAATTATTGTGCCCCACCCGCACACCCCCCGCCAGCAGACGGTCCTCCATCCAGGCCTTCGGGCGGAAAAAATAATCTTATTACACAAAATGATTAATTTAATTTAATGTCTTGTTAATTAATTGCCAGTCAGGTTTGCTGCGATTGCTGTCAATGAACTTAGAATTTTGCAAGCAGTTCGAATCTGTGAGATATTAGTTTTATTCAGCTTTCTTTCTTTCTGGTGGGGACTGGATTTAACACCCATTTAGGCTTCGCTAAGTGCGTTGTTTAGCTGTGAAATGTCTCCGTAGAACAAAACCGTCGAGGGGTTGTACAGTTGGAAACAGTGGGTGCTAACAGTAAAGGTAGGGTGTTGAGCCTGTCAAAAGAAGGAATCGGAAGTCGACCTCAGTCGTCAGTAAGCGCCACGCTTCGTCTACACAGTGTACTATAGATACTATAGATTTATTCGAGTAAAATATTCCATATAACATGTGTCTAATTTTTATTTGTTGCAGAGATACAATTTTTAGAATTTAACCAAAACAAATACTGACTGAAGATGATAGTCAAAGGCCAGTTATTAATTCAAAGTTGATTGCCATAAATTTCGCCTACAATTTAACTGAACTTTCGAATTCCCTTTGACAACACCACGTTTATCTCTTCTGAGGTCGTGTTGGCATTCTTTCGTAAGGTCAGTACTGTTCATAGACCATACAACCAATTCGTTTCTCGTGTTAACTATTGTTTTTGTAGACTTCAACTTTGAACCAGCATCTCAAGCAAAAATCTACAGGCGTAAGCTTCAGGAGCCAAAATGCGGAAGACCCGTGACCAATTCTGCTGATCCATCTTCCACGGAATGTTAGGTTTATGCGATTTCACCTAACTAGTATAGTTGCAGGAGCTCATTCTTACGTACTGACTGTCTACAATGCCACACCACATACTTACAAAGAAGCGTTCTTAAAAATGTGTCTTCACAAAGCCATGTGAGATCGCGTCGTACCACCAAAGTGAGTTACGAATACAATATTGCAGTGCGTGTGTTGTTCAGAAGTATGACGCAATTTTCCTTCGGACATGGATGCATGTGAGCGGTCACCTTACCGATGTTTCACGGCCATACTCAGATTTGCATATGTTGTCAACCAAGCGCCTCACGTACATCAAATATGTGTATTCCCGAACAGGGACTCATTGTACATGCATGTTTGTTCGAAAAAACATTGTATTGTACTTCTGAACAACGCATGCACTGTACTGCCATGTGTATCTACCGACATCGGGCAAGCGACTTTCAATTTAAACATCTCCTCTGTAGGGGAATACACATAATGGATATACGAGTGCAGGTTGTAGACACATGGTTGACGACATATGTAAGTTTGGACCTGACCGTGAAGCGTGCTCACATAGCCTAATGGTAAGGCAACGACTCACAGTAAGTGGGAAATCACGGTTCGAGTCCCGGTCTGGCACTGATTTTCATTGTCAGCATTCCATTACGTAGCTAATGGTTGTCCATATTCGCAGCTGTGAATACATTTCATGTATGTCGTCAAGAGTGAAAGTAGCTTCATCAGTAAACGGTATTACCGACAATATTCGGGACTTGCAATTAGCCAATAACAAATTCCAAGCGCCTATGTTCACCTCTTTCTCTAAATCCGCTATAAGTAAGATAGCGGCCGTGTATATGTAATGTCCGGCATATTATCGTATGTGCAACACCGATATGTGCAGAAATTTTGCGTGCGCATGTTGAAGGACGCCGGCAGGTGTGGCCGAGCGGTTCTAGGCGCTTCAGTCTGGAACCGCGCGACCGCTACGGTCGCAGGTTCGAATCCTGCCTCGGGCATGGATGTGTGTGATGTCCTTAGGTTGGTTAGGTTTAAGTAGTTCTAAGTTCTAGTGAACTGATGAACTCAGAAGTTAAGTCCCATAGTGCTCAGACTGTAAACTCATAGCAACTGGAATAATAGCACGCGGAATGAAAACTCATATCTGTAACCAGTTGCATTTTTGTGACCAGTGAGGATTGGACACAAGCTGTATGGAATGTTTTATTCAAATTAGCACGTACCACATCCTCCTAAAATATTTCCTATACCTCCTAAAACACCCTGTGTTAGTGCCTTTAAGAACCTATTCGCTTGTATATAAATTACTTGGGTAGCTTGTGAGCAAGAGTGAAACTAAAACTTCCTGACAGATTACAACTCTCTCTCCCTCCCTCCCCCCCCTTCGCCCCCTCCCCCATCTCTCCCCTGCTTCCTAACTGGGGAAGTCAGAGGAAAATGGCTACATACGTCGGAACACGCCCTAAATCCCCCCCCCCCCCTCCTATTTCGTTCTAACGACACCTGCACGAGTCAGACGAGTGTGACAACAGAACGGTCGCACAGTCATCGTCGAACGAAGGTCCTCTATATTTACCGTACAGAATTTCCACATCCACACGAGACTGATTTAAATAATAAAACACTCCACCAGTTAAATTTTTCCATGCATAGGATGCCACATTTCGAGAGCTTATTTTCATTATCAAGCGAAAATATTTAGATGGCCATTTTATGTGATGTTTGTATGTGTGTTGTTGTACCTCTCTTACCCTGCAGGAGACACAGCATTTTAAAACCACAAAAACTCGACTGAAAGGCAAAAGAGGCAGAACAACACGCACGCAAACATTAAACCACCTGCGGCTCCCAATGTAAGTATTTACCCTTCACAATGAGAATAAATTCTCGAAATGCGTCGTGTTATGCATGAAAAAATGTGTTTCATTATTTACATAATGACTGACGCAGTCGCTGGCTTTCAAAAAAACATCGAATGCTCGGGATGAAATTAATTGTACGTGATTTACTCTGTAATTCACACTTTCAGACTATTTCTATACTCTTCAGTTATCGAATAGCAGGTGGGAGGAATGAACACGTGAATGTTTCCGTGCCGGCCGGAGTGGCCGATTCGTTCTAGGCGCTACAGTCTGGAACCTTGCGACCGCTACGGTCGCATGTTCGAATCCTGCCTCTGGCATGGATGTGTGTGATGTCCTTAGGTTAGTTAGGTTTAAGTAGTTCTAAGTTCTAGTGAACTGATGACCTCAGAAGTTAAGTCCCATAGTGCTCAGAGCCATTTGAACCATTTTTGAATGTTTCCGTGCAAGCTGTGATTTACCTTATTTTATTACGATGGTTACGTCTCTCTACGTAGGTGGGGAACAAATTAACTTGTGAACGAAAAACGCTTCGTTTTAATGATTGCCACCCCGACTTGAGTATAATATCCTTAACAATCCCTCCCTTATTTCGCAGTAATATAAAACGAGCTGCCGTTCTTTTAAATTTTTCGACAACTTCCGTCAATGCCGCCTGATACGGATTTTCATATTGCGCAGCAATACTCCGGAAGATGATGAACAAGCGTGGTGTTAGCCGTCTTTTTGGCACATCTGTTCTGCCAATAAAACGTCGTCTTTAGTCCCTACGAAATTTTCTATACGATCGTTCCAAATTAAGTTACTCGGAATTGTAATCGCTAAGTATCGAGTTGAATTCACAATGTAATCGAAATTTAGCTGACTTCTTTTAGTATTGATATCGATGACACACTTTTCCTTATTCGGAGTCAATCGCCATTTTTCGCACCAGAAAAATATCGTGTCTAAGACATTTTACATTTGATTTCGATCTTCTGATTACTTCACGAGACGCTAAATGACAGCATCATTCATGAACAATGAAAGAGGGCTGCTCAGATATCTCCTAAATCGTTTATATAGGTTAGGACCGGCAGAGTGCCTGTAAGACTTCCGTGGGGAACTCCAGATATCACACCTGTTTTACTCGATTCCTTTCCTTCAGTCACTAATAACTGTGACTTTTCTGACAGGAAAGTACAAGACGAGTCGTACAACTGAGATGAAGCCGCGTACGCATGCAATTTGATTAAACTGCTTACGAGGAACGATGTAAAAACCTCCGTTAAATCTACAGTCAAGCGCCAAAGAAACTGGTACAGCTGCCTAATATCGTGTAGGGACCCCGCGAGCACGCAGAAGTGCCGCACCACCGCAACACAACGTGCTATGGACTCGACTAATGTCTGAAGTAATGCTGGAGGGAACTGACACCATGAATCCTGCAGGGCTGTCCATAAATCCGTAGAAGTACGAACAGCACATTGCAAGGCCTCCCAGATATGCTCAAATAAACTTCGTATCTGGTGAGTTTGGTGGCCAGCGGAAGTGTTTAAACTCAGAAGAGTGTTCCTGGAGCCACTCTGTAGCAATTCTAGATATGTGGGGTTTCGCATTGCTCTGCTGGAATTGTCCAAGTCCGTCGGAATGCACAATGAACATCAAAGGATGCAGGTGATGAGACAAGATGCTTACGTACGTGTCACGTGTCAAACTCGTATCTACAGTTATCAGAGGTCCCATATCGCTCCAACTGCACACGCCCCACAGAATTGCAGAGCCTCCACCACCTTGAACAGTCCCCTGCTGACAAGCAGGTTCGGTGGATTCATGAGGTTGTCTCCGTATCCGCACACGTCCATCCGCTCGATAAAATCTGAAGCGAGACTCGTCCGAGCAGGCACCATGTTTCCAGTGATCAACTGTCCAAAGTCGGTGCTGACGGGCCCATGCGAGGCGTGAAGTTTTGTCTCATGCAGTCATCAAGGGTACACGAGTGGGCCTTCGGCTCCGAAAGCCCATATCGATGGTGTTTCGTTGAATGTTTCGCACGCCGACACCAGCTGATGGCTCAGCTTCAGCAATTTGCGGAAGGATACACTCGTGTGACGTTGAACGATTCTCTTCAGTCATCGTCGGTCGCGTTCTTGCAGAATTTTTTTCCGGCCGCAGGAACGTCGGAGATTTGATGTTTTGCCGGGTTCCTGATGTCTACGATAACTCGTGAAATGGTCGTAAGGGAAAATCCCCACTTCATCGCTACCTCGGAGATGCTGTGTCCCATCGCTCATGAGCCGAATATAACACCACTTTCAAACGCACTTAAATCTAGGTAACCTACCATTGTAGCAGCAGTAAACGATCCAACAACTGCGCCAGACACTTGTTGTCTTATATAGGCGTTGCCGACCGCAGCGCCGTATTCTGCATGTTTACATATATCTGCATTTGAATACGCGTGCCTATATCAGTTTCTTTGGTGCTTCAGTGTAAGAGGGTTGCCCAGATATCTCCTAAATCGTGCATACTGATTAGGAACAGCAGTTCACCTGTAACACTTCCGTGGGGAACTCCAGACATCACTTCTGTTTTACTAGATGCCTTTCCTTCAATTACTAATAACTGTCATCTTTCTGACAGCAAAGCACAAGTCCAGCTGTACAACTGAGATGAAGCGCCATACGCACGAAATTTGATTAAGGTGCTTGCGAGGCACGGTGTGAAAAGCCTCCGGGAAATCTATAAATTGTTGGGGAGAACAGCATTGCCCTTTTTCCGAAGATTGCTTTTCAAGTTCCCCAGGGCATCTCTGTCATACTTTGACACAGGCTGTACCAACCTGTCAGGACGCCATCGGCGTCGCCTATGGATGCTACAGTGTGGAGTGCGAGGCAGCCGGAAGGGGCAGCTAATGTTTCCGCGTCCGGACGCAGGCGCCCCGCGGGCGCGCGCGCGCCGGCGCCCGTGTTCGGCGTCGCCATGAATATTCAGGCGTCGCGGCGGCACGTTGCTAGCGGCTAGCGTTCATTAGCGCCCTCGGGGCGCACGGCCAGCGCCACCGCCTCAGACCGTCGTGCGACAGCGATTAGCAGTCTCTCCTCCGCAGTCGCTCGGCCGTACCATACAGCAACGAGGGCAGCGCTTCTGCAGCACGTCTCTCGCGGTGCCTGTGTTCACACCTCGTTCCGCGTTACACTGGCTCAACACAAACTCGACCTACAAAATTTCGAAGGTTGTTCTGGGACTTTTTACAGACTATTTCGGTAGGAGGAAGCCGTAGTCTCCCTTGGCCCATTACAGATTAATGATGTAATGTTCATAGCTTCTCCGTGTTTCGTTATGCTTATGTTTTTAGTACAGACATACACTGAGATGACAAAAGTCATGCCGTACCACATAACATCGTGTCGGACCTCCTTTTGTTCGCGGTAGTGTAACATCTCGACGTGGTATGGACTCAGCAACTAGCTGGAAATCCCGTGTAGAAGTACTGACCCATGGCGCCTCTATAGCCGTACATAATTGTGAAACTGGTGCAGTTTAGGATTTTTTCCACAAACTGACCTCTCGAATACAAATGGTTCAAATGGCTCTGAGCACTATGGGACATTGCACCATTTAGATTGCCATCGATGGGTCAAATGGCTCTGAGCACTGTGGGACTCAACATCTTAGGTCATAAGTCCCCTAGAACTTAGAACTACTTAAACCTAACTAACCTAAGGACATCACACACACCCATGCCCGAGGCAGGATTCGAACCTGCGACCGTAGCAGTCCCGCGGTTCCGGACTGCAGCGCCAGAACCGCTAGACCACCGCGGCCGGCTGCCATCGATGAAATGGGGGCCATTTATCCTTCCTCCCATAATGCCGCACCATACATTAACCTGCCAACGTCACTGATGTTCCACTTGTCGTAGCCATCGTGGATTTTCCGTTGCCCAATAGTGCATATCATGCCGGTTTACGTTACCGCTGTTGGTGAATGACGCTTCGTCGCTAAATAGAACGCGTGCAAAAAATCTGCCATCGTCCCGTAATTTCTCTCGTGTGCAGTGGCAGAACTGTACACGGCGTTCAAAGTCGTCCCCATGCAATTCTTGGTGCATAGAAGTATGGTACGGGTGCTATCGATGTTGATGTAGCATTCTCAACACCGACGTTTTTGAGATTCCCGATTCTCGCGCAATTTGTCTGCTATTGATGTGCGGATTAGCCGCGACAGCAGCTAAATCCCCTACTTGGGCATCATCATTTGTTGCAGATCGTGGCCGACGTTTCACATGTGGCTGAACACGTCCTGTTTGCTTAAATAACTTAACTATCTGGCGAACGGTCCGGACACTTGGATGATGCCGTCCAGGATGCCGAGCAGCATACATAGCACACGCCCGTTGGGCATTTTGATCACAATAGCCATACATCAACACGATATCGACCTTTTCCGCAATTGGTAAACGGTCCACTGTAACAAGGATAATGTATTACGAAGCAAATACGGTCCGAACTGGCAGAATGTTACGTGATACCACGTACTTATCCGTTTGTGACTATTACAGCGCCAGCTATCACAAAGCGAAAAAAGTGGTCCAACTGAAACATTAATATTTCTTTACGTAGTACACGAGTATGTAATAAAAAATTGTGGTTCCTATTTTTAAAAAAACGCACTTGATATCCGTTTGACCTATGGCAGCGCCATCTAGCGGGCCAACCATAGCGCCATCTGGTTTTCCCTTTCAAACTAGACAAGTTCCGTTCTTTGTAGTTTTTTCGTTTGACGTTTATTTCGTGAGATATTAGGCCCGTCACTATCAATGAACCACCCTGTATACGAGGGTTGACTGAAAAGTAGTGCGTCCACCTTCATAACTCTTCAACAATTGGCAGCATTGGTATGCGGCACGTACTAGCTTGTTCCGTAGCCTTTTCTGTACAGCTCCAGTTGGCAGGAAGCCTTAGCATTGAACGGTTGTGTTGTTACAGTGTAAAGTACGGAACCCTGCGCCGATGGTCGTTCAGTGCTACGTGCAATCACTGAATTCTTGACAGCAGAATGTTTCACCCCAAAGGAGATTCATCAGAGAATGACAGCAGTTTATGGTGATTATGTTGATGTGAGTATTGTGCGTCGTTGGGCGAGTAAGTTTAAAGATGTCGAGGCGGGAACATCTGACATGCGTGACAAGCAGAGTAGGATGGCCTGTGACAGCATCCACCGAGTTTCACAAGCAGTATGTTGACAGATTGATTCAGGACGATCGTCGTACCACACAGAGAGAAATTGCAAGAACAATCGGCATTTCAGAGGAACGTGTGGTTCTCTTTATTCCTTTGCTTGGCTATCGGAAGATATGTGCACGGTGGGTACCCCGGATGCCACCACAGCAGAACTTCAGAGACTGAATCTCCCCACCGTACTGCATACTCCATACAGTCCACATGTAGCACCGTCTGACTTCCATCTGTTTTTGATAATAAAAGACGATCTGCGGGGACATCATTATGCTTCTGATGAAGACGTTGACAGAACTGTGGGACTGTGGTTGCGGAAACAGTGTGTCAACTTCTTCCGTGACGGCTTCAGAAAACATGTTCGTCGTTGGCAGAAATGTATCCCATTGGCTGATGATGATTATGTGGAAAAGTGAATATTGGCAATTAAAGATCACATTCTAAGGATTGTTTCTGCGTTTGATTTATTAAAATATTCCCATCCAAATGCAGTTAAGCCGGCCGCGGTGGTCTAGCGGTTCTGGCGCTGCAGTCCGGAACCGCGGGACTGCGACGGTCGCAGGTTCGAATCCTGCCTCGGGCATGGGTGTGTGTGATGTCCTTAGGTTAGTTAGGTTTAAGTAGTTCTAAGTTCTAGGGGACTTATGACCTAAGATGTTGAGTCCCATAGTGCTCAGGGCCATTTTCAAATCCAGTTAACGAAGGTAGAGGCATTACTTTTCATTCAACCCTCGTATTTAGTAGCTGTAGTCGTGTGAAGCAAAACTTTGAAAATAAAGCGTGTGGAAATTTTACCTTGAAACGGTTGCCAATGCACGGAAAAATGATCTCTGTGTGACTTGACCGCTGCATATCCAAAAGGAATAAATGTGTTGCACTGCTCTTTATTTTTCGCAACATTTACATCCCAGTGGCAATTTTTTGTGGAAGAACATAGAACTGCTCCAAATGCAAAAAAGAAGAAATTTGTCCCTAGTACCTCACAAATCGCCAGCGATTTCGTTCCCCACGAAGACTAAAAAATATTGTTGTGTCTTTGCTTTGCATGAAGATACCTGAAGATATATTTTAGATTTCCGCCCGAAAAGGTAAATAACCACGGCCAGTTGGTAATAGAACTACCTTACAGTATTTACTTCCGCTGCGCAGGATACTGCATAAAAAAGGAATGCATACAAATCGGCGAAACTCCCGCCTTATACGAGATAATGGTAGCCGCGTAAAGTACAAAAATATTATCGGGCAAACAGTCGTAATTTCCGGATTTAGACACACGGCGAACGGGCTGTATAAACTTGCAGAGAAAGGACAGAATTCAGGGAATAAAGCCCTACTTCCTAGAGAACTCGTTGCCGAGGATGCACCTAAATTCAGTCGGGCGTCAGGCGGCTGTCGGAAGGGAGACATTATAATATTCAGAGCAGGGAGCTGATAGCAGCACTTAGCCGTAACAAGAAGAGCAGACGAGCGCAGACGCCGGGAAATGAGATTCCGTGGCGCGGCGGATAGGGGCGGAGGCTGGAGTTGGTGCCCCCACCCCCTCTCACCCCTAGGACACAGCAGGTCCCCTTGCACCTGCTGTTTATGATACCCAGAGACCAGGAATGTACGGCCAACTTTTAGCCTTAGCCCCTTCATTGCTGTAGAATTTATACGAAGCGCGCCCAAACTTCTCCCGGGATGATGTGCACTACTTATTTATGCTGCTAGGATAATTTGCACTTCTTGAAACAATCCACGTTAAGAAAACCGTACCATAACTCATTTGGCTGTGTATCGAACGTGATGAAACTTAGATAAAAATGTAGAAAAAGTAACATAGCGTCTATCAAACGTGACTAAGAGCCTGATAGTAAAACGAGAATTTGTTTTCAAAATCCTGTTATTTTTGACATAATCGCCTTTAGCAATACTACACTTCTCCTAGCGTTGTATTGGTGTCATTATCCCACCGCTGTAGTGATCCTCGGGAAGCACTGCTAAATACTCGCCTACGGCGTCAATCGCTTCGTGTTTGAGTGATAAACGCTGACCAGCAAAGAGGGCTTTTGATTCTTGTGAAGAGATGGAAGTCTGAGGGAGACAGATCAGGAAAGCAGACCGAATAGGTTCAGCACTTCATGGTGTAGGTCCTCCAGTTTTTTCCACTGCTGAGACATTTTGCCCGTACATGCACTGTCTTGATAAAAGCCGACTTTTTTCTTCTGCAAACCAAAACTTATTTTTTTCCATAAAGATATGTTAGAGTGTTAGAACACTATTACCCAGTTATTGTTTTCAGTTTTCGAAGATAGCGAATTAACATAATTCATTTCACATCTCGAAATACACCAGTGCTACGACCTTACCCGGTGGTATTGTCTTCGCCTTGTTTGGAGCTGAAGAAAAAGCTTCTGCCGAATGTTTCAAATGTAGTTTTGATACTGGTGTAGAATGGTGGGTCCATGTTTCATCCGTTGTCACATACAGACGCAGAAAATGGGATTTCTTTGAGAAACCGCGCCGAGTACTCCTCGGAGACTGTCATGAGAATTCGTTTCTGATCGGCCGCGTGTAGGTGCGTCACCAGTCTTGGAGAAAACATTCTCATGCGCAAATCTTCAAGTAGTATATGTAATGGACACGTTCTTTCTCGCACCTTCGTACTCCGATCCATCTCACGCTTTTTCGATGATTTCTGGGGTGGGTGCACTTTTTAGACGACTTTCGCGTGGATAATCATGAAGACTTTCACAGCGTCGTTTCAATTGAGCAGCCGCTTTCTTCACGGAGTACAGTGAACAAGAAGAGCTACCGTACACATTTATGAACATAGAAACAATTTCAGTTGCCACAGAACATTTTCTTACAAAACAAACTTCATCGCTGCTCGATACTATATTTCCACCATTTACGAGGATTCACGCACTTCACCTTATTCAGGCTACCGTCTGTGGCCAACTAATGGACGGAATGACTTGAAATTCCACACGGAGCCTGTTGAAAATTATACCAAGTTCGGGGGCAGGGGGAGGAAGGAATAGCGCGGCTAGTGTTGCGTTCTACATGGAGATGACGAAAATGATGGGATAGCGATATGCACATATACATATGGCGATAGTACCGCATACACAATATATCAAAGGGCAGTACACTGGCGGAACTGTCATTTGTACTCAGGTGATTCATGGGTAAGGGTTTCCGACTTGGGTATACGGCACGAATTAACAGACATCGAACGAGGAATGTTAGCTGGAGCAGACGCATGGGAAATTCCAATTCGTAAATCGTTCGGGAATTCAATATTCAGAGATCCACAGTGTCAAGAGTGTGCCGAGAATATTAAATTTCAGGCATTACCTCTCACGACGGACAACGCAGTGGCCGACGGCCTCCAATTCACGATCGAAAGCAGCAGCGTTGGCGTAGAGTTGTCCGTGTTAACAGACAAGCAGCGGTGCATGAAATAACCACAGATATCAATGTGAGACTTACGACGAACGTATCCGTTAGGACAGCGCGGCGAAATTTGGCGTTAATGGTCTGTGGCAGCAGACGACCGATGCGGATGTCTTCGCTAACAGTACGGCATCGCCTGCAGCGCATCTCCTGGTTGGTTCAAATGCCTCTGAGCACTATGGGACTTAACATCTATGGTCATCAGTCCCCTAGAACTTAGAACTACTTAAACCTAACTAACCTACGGACATCACACAACACCCAGTCGCCTCTCCTGGGCTCGCGAAGATATTGGTTAGACCCTAGACGACTGGAACATTGTAGCCTGGTCGGATGACTCCCGATTGATGGTAGGATTCGAATGTGGCAGAGATCCCACGAAGCCATGGACCCGAATTGTCAACGAGGCACTGTGCAAGCCGGTGGCGACTCCATAATGGTGTCTTGATAAAAGCTGACTTTTTTCTTCTGCAAACCAAAACTTATTTTTTCCATACAGATATGTTAGAGTGTTAGAACACTATTACCCAGTTATTGTTTTCAGTGTGGCTGTCTCTACTTACAATGGAGTGGTTCCTCTGGTCCAACTGAACCGATCATTGACTGGGAATGGTTATGCTCGGCTTCTTGGAGACCATTTTCAGCCGTTCATGGAAGTCAAACAACGATGGACTTTTTATGGATGATAATGCGCCGTGTGACTGGGCCAAGATTCTTCGCGATTAGTTTGAAGAACATTCTGGACAGTTCGACAGAAAAATTCTGCCTGCGAGGTCGCCCGACATGAATCTCATCGAACATTTATGGGACATAAACGAGAGGTCAGTTTGTGCACAAAATCCTACACCGTCAAAACTTCAGCGATTATGGAAGTTTATAGAAGCAGCAGAGCTCAATATTTCTGCACGTTCCTTCCAACGAATTTTTGAGTCCATGCCACGTCGAGTTGCTGCCCTACATCGGGCAAAAGGAATTCCGACATGATACTGAGACGTACCGGGTGATCAAAAAGTCAGTATAAATTTGAAAACTTAATAAACCACGGAATAATGTAGATAGAGAGGTAAAAATTGACACACATGCTTGGAATGACATGGGGTTTCATTAGAATTAAAAAAAAGTTCACAAAATGTCCGACAGATGGCGCTGGACAGCAAAACGTCAGTGACTGCGGATGACAATCGTGTATAAAAGGAGCTGTAATGAGAATCAGATGCGCCAGCAGTCGCAGCATGTTGGCGTTACCTGAAAAGGTGCTTTCAGTGAATCTGCATTATCAGAATGGCGAATGTGCTAGTTCAGCGTTACGATCCTATCGCCAAGAGGATTCGAACGGGTAAAGGTCCGTTGACAAATGCAGCTGTGGCGAAAATGATTTCGAAGTTCGAAGCCACGGGTTGTTTGACGATAGATCCCGTAGTGGCCGACCGAGCACAAGGCGTAATGCTGTTGAGACAGTTCAGGAAGAAATGGAGACTGTAGTGGGTTCGTCTATGCACGGGGAAGTCAGGGCTCGTGCAGTCGCACGTCGCACCGGCATTCCATACACTACTGTTTGGTTGTCACTTAGACGTACCCTCTGATGCTATCCGTACAAAATCCATCAGCACCATGAACTGTTACCTGGCGATTTAGTGAAGCGGAGGGCATTTGCGGTGTGGCTGTTTCAAAAGATGGCGGAAGATAACGATTGGTTGAGTAACGTGTTGTGGACCAACGAAGCTCATTCCACGCTCCGAGGGTCTGTCAACGCCCACAGCTGCAGAATCTGGGCTACCGAAAATCGTAGAACTGTCGTGAAAACTCGATTGCACGACGAGAAAGTCACGGTATGGGTTAGATTTACCACATCTACCGTTATCGGGCCTTTTTTCTTCGAGGAAATGCGTAATTTTGGTTTTGTAACTGCTACCGTCACGGAGGAGAGGTACGCCGATATGTTACAAAATTGCATCATCCCCAGCCTGGCTGATAAACACCTGCTGGAACGTACGATGTTTATGCAGGATGGCGCTCCATCTAATATTGCTAGACGCGTGAAAGATCTCTTGCGCGCGTCGTTTGGTGATGATCGTGTGCTCAGCCGCCAATTTCGTCATGCTTGGCCTCCCAGACCTTAGTCCTTGCGATTATTGGCTTTGGGGTTACCTGAAGTCGCAAGTGTATCGTGATCGACCGACATCTCTAGGGATGCTGAAAGACAACATTCGACGCTAATGCCTCACCATAACTCCGGACATGCTTTACAGTGCTGTTCACAACATTATTCCTCGACTACAGCTATTGTTGAGAAATGATGGTGGACATATTGAGCATTTCCTGTAAAGAACATCATCTTTGCTTTGTCTTACTTTGTTATGCTAATTATTGCTATTCTGATCAGATGAAGCGCCATCTGTCGGACATTTTTGAACTTTTGTAGTTTTTTCGGTTCTAATAACACCCCATGTCGTTCCAATCATGTGTGTCAATTTCTATGTCTCTATCTACATTATTCCGTGATTTATTCAGTTTTCAAATTTTTACTGACTTTTTGATCACCAGGTATCTCGTGACATTTGTCGCCTTAGAGTGTGGGTGTGGACGAAGGCTTTTCAGACCACCATGGTACTCATTCCCAGGGGAATGGTGTCTCATGCTTTGCGCCGCCGAGATGCGGGTTGTGGTCCGTTGGACGTTGCGTATAACTACCACGGCTTTGCCGGATACTGCTGCCTCGTAATGGAGACTCCGACCGCAAGCCGCGCAGGTAGCAAGCGTACGTGGTCGCTGTTCTATCAGGCTTGTGGCTCCCCGGGGTGTAGTAGAGGCTGACGTGAGGGATAAAGGCCACGAGCAGGGAACGGCAAGAGGCCACGGGGCTGGGGCGCCTGCTGCTGTGCGCCAAGGGCGGGGATCGCGTAGCATCCAGGCGCGGCGCCGTCTCTGCACAGCAGTGTAAACCTCGCAGGTGGCAGAACTGATGCATTCGTTTTCTCAAGATCTGTCTATCCCAGAATGAAAACTTATTTCTTCATCTGAATGGAAGGACTGTAGACAAATGTGACAGACGTAAGATAGGAAACAAACATACAAAAATATGAACAAAGTTGTATAAGTTACAGGACCATCAGTTTCATTCTTCAAGCATTATTGACAGAAGATTAAGAAGACTGTTAAGTGTGACCTCAGGAAATATCAGGATAGGTTCCAGGGAGATGTGGGAAAACTGACCCTACAACATATATTGAAGTACAGGCAAAGAAAGAGAAATCTACGTTCATAGCATTTTTAGATTTGTAGAAAGCTTTTGACATTGGTAACTGGAATACACACTCTGAAATTCTGGTGGTAGCGGGGATAAAATTCAGGGCTCGAAAGATCGTCTGCAACTTGTATAGAAACAAGAGTAAAAGGCACGAGAAGGCAACAGTAGTTGAGAAGGGAGTGAAATAGGTTGTGATTTGAAAACGGATTATAAGATGTACAAAAGTAGAACAACGCCAATGAAATGTAGTCGAAGTAAATCAGGCGATTCTGAGAGAATTAGATAAGAAAATGAGACACTAAGACACTGCAGCAAGCAGAGTTGTTTTGTTAATTGTGCATCCAAATAACTGATTGAAGCAGACTCACAATAAGAAGAAAAGTATTTCTGAAGGAGAAAATTGCTTGCATGGAATACACTAGCGCCAAGAACTACAAAAAGAGTCTTTTTTTCTGAAAACCACAACAGCAAGAATAAAATTACAGCAAGGAGACATTTAGATAAGTTTTTAATATCACAAGCCATCTGAGCTCTATGTCCAACCAACTTCTCTGTAGAATATCCTTTGCAGGGGACATAGTGAATTTGTTCCAGTCCCTTTTAAATCTTCTTACTGAACATTCTGTAATACTCTGTTTGTCCTGTTGCGCCACAGTCACATGTAGTGCTGCGTACAATGCCCTATTTATCAAGCGATGCTTTGCGTCTTGCATACCTTGTTCTGATGTGAGTAGAGCGAGTTCATATTATTCTTGATTGTGTGCATTGTGTGTTGCATTTTGAACCGGTAACCTAGAAACGACGGAGAGGCTTCGTTCGCGCCGCAGCCCTCAGTGGTACACAACCCCACAAAGGGGCCATAGCAGTCCACCCACCCCACCGCCGCCCCATACCGAACCCAGGGTTATTGTGCGGTTGGGCCCCCAGTGTCCCCCCCCCCCTATCCCCCAGGAACGTCTCATACCAGACAAGTGTAACTCAGATGTTTGCGTGGCAGAGTAATTATGGTGTAAGCGTAGGTGGAGAATGTCTTTGCGCAGCAAAACGCCGACAAAGTGTAACTGATGCGGAATAAGGATAACCAGCCCGCATTCGCCGAGGCAGATGGAAAACCACCTTAAAAACCATCCACAGGCTGGCTGGCACACTGGACGTCGACACTAATCCACCGGGCGGATTTGTGCCAGGGACCGGCACGCCTTCCCGCTCAGGAAGCAGCGTGTTAAAGCGCGCGATAGCCGGGCGGGTTATTCTTGATAGTTGCATGCTTTTAGGTGGCACAATTCCAATGAAGAGTGGAATTAGATCTCCAACGCTCTTCTAAGCCTCTGTAAGTAGGTTTGTGTAAGCTGTTGAGGTCGCGCATAAGCGTTCTAGATTCAGAACTTGTATGTGTCAGGTGAGAAAGAATTTTGATGAAACTTCCTGGCAGATTAAAACTGTGTGCCGGACCGAGACTCGAACTCGGGACCTTTGCCTTTCGCGGGCAAGTGCTCTACCAACTGAGCTACCCAAGCACGACTCACGCCCCGTCCTCACAGCTTTACTTCTGCCATTACCTCGTCTCCTACCTTCCACTTGCCTGCGAAAGGCGAAGGTCCCGAGTTCGAGTCTCGGTCCGGCACACAGTTTTAATCTGCCAGGAAGTTTCATATCAGCGCACACTCCGCTGCAGAGTGAAAATCTCATTCAAGAATTTTGTTGATTGGAGTCACAAAATAAAAATGAACTGTACCAACGATCGGTGTTGCCACATCTTTTCTTTAATTAACACACAAGTGACATTCCGGCACCAGTATCATATAAGCTTTGCTATGCAGATGATATCACTAATGGAACAAAAAGAAAATTTTCGTTGAAAAGAATCAACCGGTCAGAAAATCTAAATAAGCTAAATAAATATAAACACAGGAGACGGGATACTGGCAGAAGTAAAGCTGTGAGTACCGGGCGTGAGTCGTGCTTCGGTAGCTCAGATGTTAGAGCACTTGCCCGCGAAAGGTAAAGGTCCCGAGTTCGAGTCTCGGTCGGGCACACAGTTTTAATTTGCCAGGAAGTTTCATAAACACAGTCTCTCTTTCCGCACCCATTAAAACAGAGGTGTATGTATTCCACGTAAGAAAGAACCCCGCCGATCTAAAATTTAACATCGACTCCTGCAAAGCACAGTTAAACTGCAGCCCATATCTTAAATATGTAGGCCCAATACAGGAGTGCCCTCTAACATTTAGAAAACGTCTTGAAATAACTGGACAAAGCATTAAAACTACATACAAAATTATCTGAAAACTGACTTGAACAAGCTGGGGAGCACAACGAGACAAGATAGATTTTGTATTCTGTTGCTAAATACTGCGCTTCGGTGTGGACCAGTCATGTCAGCAAGATTAATATCCAGCTAAACGACACAATGAGAACTGCTCACTGGCACACCAAAAAATTAAAAGTGATCGTTGTCCAAAGTATTTCATTGATAACCCGGTAAGGTCCTTCACCAGACAGAGACGATCGCTACCTCTTGCTAGCAGGCGGTAGGAAGAGATGGCAGAATGCCACTCGACTATACTACACTCGCATTCTAAGAATATTCTCGGTGATGTGGCCGTTGCGAGTTGATGAATCGATAAAAATTGAAGTACACCTGTGAGCCAGATTATTATCACCATTGCCCATCGCGAGTTGACTACGGCCTGATGGCGTTTCGGACACGTAACGCGGTAAGGAAAGTATAGAGTCGGAGCAGAGTCTAATGGGGAATCATTCTTTCGACGATACAAACGGCAGATGAGGAAATCCTCTCATGCAAACGATTCTAATAATATATTCTGAAGCGACAAATGAAGTGCCAACGCCGGGATTCGAACCCATGTCTCCTTCTCACTAGACAGATGCAGTAACCACTATACCACCCTGGCACAGTGCCTTTGCTCAACTGCAACTCCTGCCCCATAACACATCCCTCCTCAGTCAGAAACCGCATTTACGCCTCGGCACTGTGGTTAGCGCATCTGGCTAGTGAGCAGGAGACCCGGGTTTCCGGGTTCGAACCACAGCCTTGTAACAAATATTTGTTGATAATAGATGTTTGAGACTTGAAAAAGCCTCTGGAACCATATAGATCCATTTGATTAAAGGACCTGTGCCTGGATTTCGGGCAGGATTGCGTTTAATGCTGAGATGCTATTCCAGTAAAGTTGGAGCGCCTCTGCCATGCTGTTAGAGGTAACACTAAGTGTGTGTGTGTGTGTGTGTGTGTGTGTGTGTGTGTGTGTGTGTGTGTGTGTGTGTGTGTGAGACATCAGTCTGTGGGCGAAGCTGCGACCATAGAGCTATTTAAGAACAAAACACGAGAATTATCTCATAGTGATACTTGCAAACGTCAGAGGCACCCAGAATATTAACCTATTAACTTTGTGAAGGTAGCGTATACACACAGTGTAAACCTGCTGTGCGCTTCCATGAATAACTGTAGACTGCAACGTACAAAGACAATGGCAGGAAACGCCGTCTGTTGTCTCTCTCTAAGGAGTTGTAGTTCACTGTCATGCATTGCAGCGAGCGTGGTAGGTGGAACATCACAGTGACGTGGCGCTGGCTGACGATGCGTGCAGGTTACGTATTACCGGAAGTACTGAAATCCAAGGTTTCCGAAACCGTGTCCTAAAGAACTTCGTCTGTAGGTATGCTGGTGCCACTGGAGATTCTATCCTTTATAGAAGGCATCTTTCGTCCAAGAGTCGACTTAGGAGGGTATATGTTACTAGGTGAGGGGTTTGACTCTAACACCTTGACCTGCATACTTCCCGGATAATGGATAAAGTGGCTACATCATCTTCGCCGACTAGTGTTTCAGAAATAGTGTTCAGGGAATGTGTGTTATAGAGTAAAGAAGGAATGAAGGGAGAACGACACATCGACGTAGTGGTCATTAGAGACAGAGCACAAACTCACATAGTCACTTTCAAAGGATCCATCCCGGAATTTGCGTGGATCGATTCAGGGAAATAGCGGAAAACCTAAATCTTTAGGGCTGGACGTGGGTTTGAATGCGAGTCCAGTGTGCTGACCACTGCGCTACCCTGCTCGGTCGTGTCGTGTCGTAATTGCTGTATGTGTAACACTGATCTGTACACAGACAAGTGACTTACTATCGACGTCAAACGTGGTCACAACTGGCGTAACTTTCATTCGGAGCAGAAAAGTGGCGCTCTGAAATTCTGCACAAGAGCCATTACGAAAGCAAAGAGTAGAAAACAGAAACACACGGAGCTTACAGTGTACCGGAAATTTAGTGGGAGTCATTTGTTCAGGTGGCCATCTCCAAAAAGCTATTATCACACATTAAGAACACTCTCCAAATGGAACTTGTGCCGGCGCACGACCAATTAAAACTGACGTCGTGGTGTGGGACAGTCCTCGCGAAATTCCACTCTGCGTAGGTAGCGAAGCAAAAAAGGGAAAAGGGAGAGGAAAAAAAGCCAACTCCTTGGTGTAGGTTGCATGTTTCGGATGGAACGGGCCCTAACTCCCTGCTCATCCCGGAGAGGGGAGGCGGAATAACAAAAGTTCTTAAACGAGAAAAAGAATGGGGAGCGGGCCCGCAGCTACACCGCGAGTTTTGCGGCGGCAGATTTCCCCGTCTCCCTTGTCTTTCTTCCCTTTTACTTTTTTTTTCTCTTCTTCTATTAAATTTGCGATGCGAGCCGAGATGAGCGCGCAAAGATACGGCGAGTCTGGAGAGGGGAGGAGGCGACGGGGGCGTGTGTTCTGTGACAGCTGCCGCCCCCGCTCGTTAGCCGTGGCTTCGCGTCCAAATCCGACACGGACGCCGCGCCAGGCTCTGCAAAGCCGGCGGAACACCTGCGGCTCTGAGCGAGGCAGCCCGCGGCTTGCAGCAGTTCTGCACGTCCTCTGATGCAGCGGCAGCTCAGTGGAGGCTGGCGTGTCGGGTCGCGTTATTAAGGCCACCTCCTAGACGCGAAATCTAGGGCTGGTACGTCTGCATCTATATACCGAGTGAGGTGGCGCAGTGGCTAGCACACTGGACTCGCATTCGGGAGGACGACGGTTCAATCCCGCGTCTGGCCATCCTGATTTAGGTTATCCGCGATTTCCCTAAATCGCTCCAGGCAAATGCCGGGATGGTTCCTTTGAAAGGGCACGGCTGACTTCCTTCCCAGTCCTCCTCTAATCCGAAGAGACCGATGACCTCGCTGTCTGGTCTCCTCCTCCAAACAACCCAACCCAACCCTCTGCATCTCTATTCTGTAAGCAACCTAACGAAGTGCGCTTCTGATACCGCAGACGTTTCTCCCCTTCCTGGTGCCAGACTGTCGGTTAGTCCCTGCGTGTGCTCTAATTTCTTTGATTTTTCACATTTTGCGAGACATACGAGGTCTGTTCAAAAAATTCCGATACATTCATAATTTCGCGCAAAATACTGTTGACATCCCTGCACACGCCTGTGTTTAATGCGTAGCTGCCGCAAGTTTCATTGCTGTATGTCTGTTAGTTATTGTTCAGTGCTGTATTGAGTAGAACATTGTGTCGTACAATTTGCGAATTTCGAGATGGCAGAATTAGAGGAGCAAACGCGTCTACATTAAATTTTGCGTGAAACTCAAGAAAACCTTTTCAGAGACACATCACATGATGCAGGAAGCCGACGGCGATGAGTGCTCGCTGTTACGAATGGTTCATACGGTTTAAAAATGGCCGTACGGAAGTTAAAGATGAGCCTCGTTCACGACGCCCATGTCAGGGGCGCAACGCAATTGTGTGCCAATCGAACACTGGCTGTCTGAGAGATTGCAGAAGAATACAACATTTCAACTGGATCAAATGTGAGAAGGAAACGACCTGAAATGTGGCGAGACAATTGATGGCTCTTGCATCACGATAACGCACCCGCACATTCATCACTGTTGGTACGTGACTATTGCACAAGAAACGAAATCACTGTGCTGCCTCATCCTCCAGACCTAAGTCCTCTACACTTTCTTTATTTCCAAAGTCCAAAACCCCTCTGAAAGGACGAAGATTTGCAGCGATAGACGAGACAAAAGAAAATTCGCAGACGGCGCTTCGCGCGATCCAAGAGACGTACCAACATTGCTTCCGAAAGTGGAAACGCATTAGGAGCGGTGTATCAATCATGGAGGAGAGAATTTCGAAGGAGACCATACACAGTAAGTGAAAGATAAGAGTAGAAAAATTTTGTGGACAAAGTTCCGGAATTTTTTGAACAGACCTCGTATGTGGGGGCGAAATAATAAAATGTTATGGTTCAAATGGCTCTGAGCACTACGGGACTTTACATCTATGGTCATCAGTCCCCTAGAACTTAGAACTACTTAAACCTAACTAACCTAAGGACAGCACACAACACCCAGTCATCACGAGGCAGAGAAAATCCCTGACCCCGCCGGGAATCGAACCCGGGAACCCGTGCGTGAATAAAATGTTACCCGACTCTTGTATCATACACTCTCCGAATTTCAGCAGCAAGTCTCTCAGTGATGCGCAACCCCTCCCTTGTAGGGTTTCCCACTGGACTCTGTTTAGCACTACGAAACGCTCTCGCGCCTACTATACTATCTCGTCTATTAATACAGCCTAGTAAGGATCCAAACTGATGAGCAACACAAAACCATCGGTCGAACCCCCTCACTGCCTTCCTGTGAATCTAAGCCCGGATTCTGCTTCTTCTACAATTTGTTTTATATGGTTATTTCACTTCGGTCGCTGCAGATGGATACTCCGAGAGAGTACACTTTTTTTAATTTTTTTTTCGATGATCCATCGCCAATAATGCAACCGGAAAGTAATGGATCACTTCTAGAGTTGTAAAACTACCGTAGATTACTGTAGACTGTCATAAGTAAAGGTAGATTAAGGTAATTTTCCCAGTAGCTTTGGTCAGATTGAAGTCATACCCGCATTAGCTGTGCGTTAGGTGTGCTGCATACTTACCAGGCGTTACCTCATATCCCTCGCTTTCTTTACGTACGCGATCAATCTCTTACCAGATTCTCCTAAAAACTGGAAGCGATGAACCGTCTACAAACTCATTAAAGATACATAAAGGGCCGGGAAATCTAGGGAACATTTTCGTTCTACATAGTTATCTTCTTGTCTTTTACTAAAAATAAACAGTATTTATAACAAAATTGAGATTTTCAGTGTTTAATGCACGATTTATTCAAAAGTTGCTGATTTGTAACGTGGAACAGTTGTAGTAAAAATAAAGGAAGCAATACAGATTTATCATATAGTGCTAGAAAATGCAATTTCCTCAAAAAAGATGAAATAAAAAAAAAACGCAAAGCAAAATTATATCAATCATCACTTCAATACTTCGTCGATCTTACATAAAACATCTTTCTGTTATTCACAGACGAAGTCCTCATTTATCAGTAATAACAAGAAACTCTTGCCTTTGATTGTGATGAAGGTTCTATTGAGTACAAAATAACAACAGTTACATATACACTCCTGGAAATGGAAAAAAGAACACATTGACACCGGTGTGTCAGACCCACCATACTTGCTCCGGACACTGCGAGAGGGCTGTACAAGCAATGATCACACGCACGGCACAGCGGACACACCAGGAACCGCGGTGTTGGCCGTCGAATGGCGCTAGCTGCGCAGCATTTGTGCACCGCCGCCGTCAGTGTCAGCCAGTTTGCCGTGGCATTCGGAGCTCCATCGCAGTCTTTAACACTGGTAGCATGCCGCGACAGCATGGACGTGAACCGTATGTGCAGTTGACGGACTTTGAGCGAGGGTGTCTAGTGGGCATGCGGGAGGCCGGGTGGACGTACCGCCGAATTGCTCAACACGTGGGGCGTGAGGTCTCCACAGTACATCGATGTTGTCGCCAGTGGTCGGCGGAAGGTGCACGTGCCCGTCGACCTGGGACCGCACCGCAGCGACGCACGGATGCACGCCAAGACCGTAGGATCCTACGCAGTGCTGTAGGGGACCGCACCGCCACTTCCCAGCAAATTAGGGACACTGTTGCTCCTGGGGTATCGGCGAGGACCATTCGCAACCGTCTCCATGAAGCTGGGCTACGGTCCCGCACACCGTTAGGCCGTCTTCCGCTCACGCCCCAACATCGTGCAGCCCGCCTCCAGTGGTGTCGCGACAGGCGTGAATGGAGGGACGAATGGAGACGTGTCGTCTTCAGCGATGAGAGTCGCTTCTGCCTTGGTGCCAATGATGGTCGTATGCGTGTTTGGCGCCGTGCAGGTGAGCGCCACAATCAGGACTGCATACGACCGAGGCACACAGGGCCAACACCCGGCATCATGGTGTGGGGAGCGATCTCCTACACTGGCCGTACACCACTGGTGATCGTCGAGGGGACACTGAATAGTGCACGGTACATCCAAACCGTCATCGAACCCATCGTTCTACCATTCCTAGACCGGCAAGGGAACTTGCTGTTCCAACAGGACAATGCACGTCCGCATGTATCCCGTGCCACCCAACGTGCTCTAGAAGGTGTAAGTCAACTACCCTGGCCAGCAAGATCTCCGGAACTGTCCCCCATTGAGCATGTTTGGGACTGGATGAAGCGTCGTCTCACGCGGTCTGCACGTCCAGCACGAACGCTGGTCTAACTGAGGCGCCAGGTGGAAATGGCATGGCAAGTCGTTCCACAGGACTACATCCAGCATCTCTACGATCGTCTCCATGGGAGAATAGCAGCCTGCATTGCTGCGAAAGGTGGATATACACTGTACTAGTGCCGACATTGTGCATGCTCTGTTGCCTGTGTCTATGTGCCTGTGGTTCTGTCAGTGTGATCATGTGATGTATCTGACCCCAGGAATGTGTCAATAAAGTTTCCCCTTCTTGGGACAATGAATTCACGGTGTTCTTATTTCAATTTCCAGGAGTGTATTTTTATATTTGTGTATGTAGGTTGGTTGGTTGGTTGATATGGGGGCGCGGATCAAGATAGATTAGGGAAGGACGGGAAGTCGGCCGTGCCCTTTCAGAGGAACCATCCCGGCACTGAACTATCGTCCTCCCAAATGCGAGTCCAGTGTGCTAGCCAAGTGCTACTTCGCTGATATTTGTGTACGTAAACTGTTCAAATGGCTCTGAGCACTATAAGACTTAACATCTGAAGTCATCAGTCCCCTAGAGCTTGGAACTACTTAAACCTAACTAACCTAAGGACATCACACACATCCATGCCCGAGGAAAGATTCGAACCTGCGACCGTAGCAGTCGCGCGGTTCCGGACTGAAGCGCTTAGAACCGCTCGGCCACGGCGGCCGGCACGTAAACTGTACCTGTATCAAAAGTAATTGGTTTGGCTATATAAAAGCGCAGAAGTTATGCGATCAACTAATTTTTATTACTTGTAAAATACAATTTGCATTCTGTAAGGACTAACACTGAATGATGTGCTGTTCTAATTATGTGTAAAACGAACAGTCAAACGAAAGAGTAGTCGTAACCTCTCTGTGTCTCTCCTATTCATTTAAGTTTCTTTCCTACCGATGCTACCTGCAATCCTACCATTTACCACGACATTTTTTTAGTGTACCAAAACTACCGAATCGTAGTTTTGGTAGATCGCAAGTTTAATCACTTCGTTTACGCAAGCGCAGTGTGCTTCCAGTCCCTGCATCAATGGTCGGTCCTCCGCAGGTATTTATAGATTTAGCTACAGCATTCCGGCGTTGCAGTTTTCCTATACACAAATACAGCGTGAGCAACTTAAATCCGAACTCATAACGTAACCGCTGCAGAATCGGTAGACTGTGATAGAATGAAGTTTTATGAATGCTACGTAATGAAAATACTGCATTTATTGTTACAAAACCACGCAATTACAGAGACAAGCGACTAAAGCAGGCCGCGCGGGATTAGCCGAGCGATCTAGGGCGCTGCAGTCATGGACTGTGCGGCTGGTCCCGACGGAGGTTCGAGTCCTCCCCCGGGCATGGATGTGTGTGTTTGTCCTTAGGATAGTTTAGGTTAAGTAGTGTGTAAGCTTAGGGAATGATGACCTTAGCAGTTAAGTCCCATAAGATTTCACGCACATATGAACGTTTTGACTAAAGCAGGCTTACAGGTCTGTCGAGAAAATGCGGTATTTGACAGACATCAAGGCAGTTCCTAGATCGATGACAGTAGATGGGGGAAGGGGGAGGGGAATTCAGAAGATGTAGAGTTTTAAATACTTGAGAGAATGGATGGGAAATGCGCTGACCGAAAAAGAAGCAAGAAAACAAAATGAATTTAGCGTACAAACTATGAACATCTACAGTAAGAAACACATTTCGATCAATGCAAAACTGAGACTTTAGCAGACAGTGATCTACCCTGAACTCTTATACGCAGCAGAAACTCTTAACCTACTAAGAGGAATACTTCAGAGATTAGAACTGGTGGAACGGAAGATTCTCAGGGTGGTACTGGGACCTCGAAGAACAGAAAGTGGGCAACTTGGAAGACGAGCGAACGAATAACTGTGTACCAAAATGGAGAGAGTGTCGGATATCATTAGAAAAAAGTGGAGCTTGTTCTTCGGACACATCCTTAGAATGGACCAGAGGTGGGGTAGGGGGAGGGGGGGTGGTAACACAGCGAATAATGTAGTGTCTGGTGAGCAAGAGAACCAAACAAAGTGCGCTAGATCCAAGAGGTACAAAGGGATGTGACAGAAATATGAGTACATTAACCAGAGATATAAAACAGGGTGATTTTTAAATTAAAAGAAAAAACAGGCTCTCACAGGTTCCGACGACAGAGCTAGACCCAGAAGAAAATCATGGTGGACAGATGAGCGAAGAAGATAACAAAGTATGAGCATGAAAGAATATTGGACAAGGAGAAAGACCAGAAGAAGCGAAGGTAACGCGAATTAACTTGGTCCTCAGGCGGCCCAAATGAAAAGAAGAAGAAGAAGAAGAAGAAGATCGTAACAAAAGATGTTCAAAATTATCAACCTGTACATCGATGCGCTTTCGTGGTCGACTGACCATATTGTGAGTCTTCTGACGTAAAACGCTGTTGTCAGTTGCGTTGATTTCTCGTTGAGTGTTCACCTTCAGTTATTCCGATATAAATTTTATCCTTCATGCATCTCCAAAGGAAAATAAAACCGTAGGTGGATAACTGTGGAACGTGGAGGCTACGATCTGCTATTGACGGCTCGTTCTTTTGAAAGCTGCACGAACCCGATTCAGTAAAACGTTTGATGTGTGGTATGTTGCTCCGTCTTCTTGGTTGAAGCGGGATTATTTTTAGTCATAAGTTAATTAATTATAGAATTCATTGGAAACATCGAAGTAAACTTGTATATTGACAGTCCGGTCAAAAAACATTGGTCGCACTGTGCGATTGCCGGAAATGACACTGCAGACACAGTTTTCTCATCGTGAAGTGGAAGCTTGAATATCTCGTCAGAAGAGGATTCCTCCCTATCCAGTACCTGGTGTACCACGAATTAACATGAACGGATAAAGGAAACCATGCCTGGTGCAACATGGAATACGACGTCGTGTCTGTTCTGTCTACCAAAAATGTTTCCGAGGAGTCACTTGCAACAATTAGTTAGTTTCTGTTTGTCTGTTTCCTTCAGTAGTTGCACAGCTGTAATGCGTTATAGTTCCAGCTTTAGCTCATGAAGACCTTTACGAGAAGCTGTGTATTTAACCCAAGACTGTTGGGATAATTTGCGTATTGATATTCTTTTCCGGCTGGCAGTAATTGTCCGTTCATTATCAACAGTGTTCTGTAAATTCTTAACAGATGGTTGCCTATTTCCATTTGCATTTGAAATCGTACCTGTTTTACACCGTTTTCACCTAAACTGTGTATGCCACTCTCCGCTGGGATACTGGCATTCGGAAATTTTTCTACGAACCGTTGACGTATTTGAACGATAGGGCAGAACAGTATCGAATGCCTTCCGAGAGTCAAGGGACACTTCACGTGCTGGGCAATGTTCTCTGCGGCGTTCGCGATCTCGTGGGTGAACAGAGCGTAACTCGTGAATGTCGGAACACTATACTGCACACTGACGGTCTATGACAAAGTGGACTATTAGGCAATTCTCTTTCTATGGCTACGAGCTCCTTCGTCGTAGCTGCCCTTATAGAAGAAACATAAGTGCCACTGAAGTACGTACCTGGCAGACTCTTATACGAGGTCTGTTCAAAAAACTCCGGAATACTGGTAATTTCGCGGCAATGGTGTGTTGGAGCGAAATTATGTTGGCATCCCTGCACACGCCTGTGTTTAATGTGTAACAGTCAGAAGTTTCTTTGTTGTATGTCTGTAGGTTATTGTTCAGTGCTGTACTGAGTAGATCGTTGTGTCGCACAGTTTTGCGAATTTCGAGATGGCAGAGTTAGAGGAGCAACGCGTCTGCATCAAATTTTGAGTGACACTCAAGAAAATCTTTACAGAGACACACCAAATGACGTAGGAAGCCTACGGTGATGAGTGCTTAAGCAGTACTCGGTGTTACGAACGGTTCATTTGGTTTAAAAATGGTCGGACCGAAGTTAAAGGTGACACTCGTTCAGGACGCCCTTCGACGTCTACCGACAACGCCCATGTCAGGAACGTCAACGAAATTAATGCGTGGCAATTGAAGAATGACTGTCCTATAGATTGCAGAGGAATATAACATTTGTGTTGAATCATGTCATGAAATCCACGTCCCACCTTCGCCTTACAACCTGCGAAGAGCTTTTGGAGCGCGCAAATGAGAACGAGTTGTTCCTTAAGAGAATCGTAACTGGTGACGAGACTTTTTTTTATTTCCAAAGTCAAAACCTCCGTTGAAAGGACGAAGATCTGCATCGTAGATGAGATAAAAGAAAATTCACAGAAGGCGCTTCGCGCAGTGCAGCAAGAGGCGTATCAAGACTGGTTCCGGAAGTGGAAACGGCGTTGGGAGTGGTGCATCAGTTGTAAAGGAGAGTATTTCGAACGGTAACATGCACAATAAATAAAAGATTAGCGCAGAAAAATTTTGTGGTCGTAGTTCCGGAATTTTTTGAACAAACCTCGCACGGGGGATAATATCGACAAAGTCTCGTTTACAGTTTTAACCATGCCAGTGGGAACACAATTATGAAATGTGACAAGGAGAAGGTCGCGAATATGTGTGCAGCGGGTCTGATTGACTGACGAAATGACACTGATGAGCCAAAATATCCCGTAAACGTCGTCTTCTCCGCTAATTGGTGCTGTAGACGAGAGTACTGGAGGGGAACGCCTCTCGCTTGAAGATGATGTTCCAGCAAATGTGGGGTGCAGCATGTGGTTCCAAGAAGATGGGGCGACTGCTCATTTGGGACTGACTGTTCGTAGGCAGTCAAACAGGTCATTTCCGCATCGATGGATTGGGCTTGGTGGGCCAGTTACCTGGCCCCCACGCTCAGCGGATTTATCGAGCCCTGGTTTCTTTCTGTGAGGAGCCATGAAATCTCTCATGTATCGCGATCCTGTGGAGTATGAAATCGACCTCGTCGCAAAAATAGTCTGCGCAGCTGCTAAAATCAAAGAGGACCGATGGCCTTTGTAGTCTGGTCCCTTCAACCCCCACCAACCAACCAACCAGAATCAAAGAAACTCCCGGTGTGTTCGAGCGTGTCCGGCAGTCAGTGCCCCGTCGGTGTTAGGCATGTTTGGTGTCCGAGGGTGCAAACTTCTAGCATCTGTTGTGATATTAGAGCTGTATTTATGTCACACACTATGTGTACACGCTATGTCCGTTAAATGTTTCAAATGACTCACTCTCTTTGATTCCTTTCCGAACTACGGCCTCTGCTACCACTTACTCTACGATTGGGGCCGTGGGTTGCTATGCAATTCTCAGTTGTTACGATGTACCCCGCCTCTCCTCGAAGTTTGTCGGAACATTTCTGGGTCATTCTTTATAAGCGGAGCAGAGACAAATGGGGAATCATTCCAGCGATGGTACATGCCGCGAATGGAGGAATCCACTGACTTGAGCGATTTTGACTGTGAACAGACTGTGGAACTGTTGTCCCGAGTATCAGTGGAAAGAGTTTGGAGGCATTTCTCAGTTGCAAGTAATTATTTCCCTTTCAGCGTGTGCGTTGAAATGAAATTGTTCACGATGTGGAGAACTAACTTACTGAAACTTTTCACAGATCATTGTGGCTAATATTGGCCGCGGTCGATATCGTCAACAAAACAGCTGCTCTTGCCACACAAAATTGGAATAGTGAAGTCAAGAATAGAAACTCGCGCAGTTCACAACCGCAAACCATAACATTTGGGAAAGAGCAGTACAGACAAGAGAAAGGCAACAACAGCAGCTGCGGCAGCCGTATCGCCTGGCGCCTATGTAGCGACTGACGCCGCGTGGCACGCCGCCGATCGATAGCGTGGTCGACTCGGCGCGACTTGGCGACGCGACGGCCGCGTGGCGATCCAGACGCCAGCGTCGGGGTGTTTCCCGTGAGGGACCACCCAGCGCGGGCGCGGCGCCGGCTCTGCCGCTGCACGGCTGCAGTCTGCGTGGCAGATCAACTGCCGCGGCTGACAGTGTTGACGTGCTTGTTCACTTTCGAGCCTGATCAGGCCATCATGTCGGAATCTACAGGGTGGGTGAGAAGTCGCTCCCTAGTTTTAAATCTCCATGAAATTTTTATTTGCACACGGAACAAGTTGTAGTCGGTTTCAGGACCCTGAGAATATGTGTATCACACTCCAGTTCCACAGTGCTCCTGCGTTGTCGGCCAAATGACGTAAACGTGTAGGTATGTCATCAGCTGATTTCTGCAGGAATGTCACAGGTACATTTCCGATGACAACAGTGATCCTACCCTCCAATATGTCAAGAGTGCGTGGGTTTGTTCGGTACACCCTTTCTTTGGCCCGATCCCACGAGAAAAAGGCACAACGAGTGAGGTCGCGACTTCTCGGAGGCCGTTCTGAGGGTATCGCCTTCCCAGCCAACGTCCTGCTAAGAGTTCGTCCAGTCCGTCACGAACGATGCAGGCAAAATGAGGTGGTGCTCCGTCCTGCTTAGAAGGATATCGCAACATTCTCCCATTGTGATATCAGTGGCCACACAATCATTCAGCATCTGGTGAAACCAATCGCTTTTCACGATGCCTCGCAGTATGAATTGACTAATGAGATGATCTGCGGGCATACCGCACCAGACTATCAATTTTGGGCAACTTTATGATTTTTCGATTGTCATTTTTGGATTTGTTTCTGCCCAGTGCTGACAGTTGTCTCGATTGACGAATCCCCCCAACGTGAAACACCGCCGCAACGCTCCAAATAATGTTCTTGAACAAATACGGACTACGCGTGAAGATGTCCCTCACTGCCTCTACATTTTCTGGAGATCGCGCCACGGATGGTGGTCGTTCTCGCGGTTTATACACATCTCACCCAGTTTTAATTAGCTTAGTGTCTCTCGCAACGAGAGACCAGTTTGTGGATACCGTCAGTGTAGAATGTTTCGCTCTGTTGACGGAGCAACTAGCTCATCTCTGCCAACTCCGATTCATGACTTTGAAAGTGGAGTTCTCGAAAGTGTTCAGTAAGTTTTGGAAATAGCTGAAAATCGGATGGGGTGAAGTCGAGACTGTATGGAAGGTGATCGATGACAGTGAACCCAAGGCGTCGGAATGTTGCCGGTGTCTCTGTCCTCGTGTGTGGCCTGCCACTGTGAGGAAAGGGTGCGCCGGCCGGGGTGGCCGAGCGGTTCTAGGCGCTACAGTCTGGAGCCGCGTGACCGCTACGGTCGCAGGTTCGAATCCTGCCTCGGGCATGGGTGTGTGTGATGTCCTTAGGTTAGTTAGGTTTAAGTAGTTCTAAGTTCTAGGGGACTGATGACCTTAGAAGTTAAGTCCCATAGTGCTCAGAGCCATTTGAAGCATGTTTACGGCCTCTGTGTGCGCAACAGTTCAGAAACACACATGACTGATGAGAAGGTTTCATGTCATCAATGTTCAGCCGAGCCAGTGCAATGGAGGCATATACAAGGGAGTACATGTGCTGCACTTCCATAGTTTAAAAACAGCAATTGAAAAAAGGAGGGAAGTGTTTCTGGGAGAACACGTTGTGTTTCCCCGACGTAGTCTCACGACAATATTGACGGGGCTCAGAAACGGTTGTAAAACGTTGTAATTTCTCCCGTATGACTATCAGTCATTAGATGGGCTGGTTACCGGGATAAATGACGTAATCAGAAAGAGAAACACGGTAATAAGACTTGATATTCGGCCAGTATAAATATTAGTTACTGCTTTGAAGTTTAAGTATACTCTGAACAGTTTTCAACAATCACCGCAGTATCTATCCTTCCGTAGAGTAGAACTTCTTACGATAGCTACATTTCTTAAGATTCAATATCTGGTACAACAGATAAGGGGGTCGTAATTAATTTCATTTAATTTTCTTTGCTACGCAGGTCTTGATACTTTGTCACGAAACTCGTTTGTTGGTAAACCGCGAAAGATGTGCCTGGAGTTAATTGCAGCAATGAAATACATTGTATAAGTGTTAGATTTCCTGCTTGAAGCTGCCTGTCAAATAGGGTGAGTACACTAAAAACCGCCTCCGTAGTTGGGGTCGCTAAAATGCGATAGTCGGGTTGCAATTTTGACGGCGACAAAATATAATCATTAGTATTTGGTTGGCAAAGGGAAGAGAATCGGCAAAGTTGTTTGTGATCAAGAGATTTTTCACCAGTGTCCTGAATTAAGTACCAAATCTCTCAACAGAGCATCATGAAGGGTGGACGTGGCACACTGGTCCCTCGTATGAGTGTGTGTTAATCATTTAATTGTCCCGTTAAGTCAGTATAAAAAGATTAAACCAGCTATTCTTTGGTCATCACTCATTAATGACAGTGCCGTTTCTTTCAGTTCCATAAACAGGGCGATTTCTTCCTGAAAACGACTCGGAGGAAACGTCGACTACATGGGGTGAGACAGCTAAAACAGACCAGCCAACATATATACAGAGGCAGTAAATACATCGAGGTGCAGTAATTTGTAGCGTTAATAGTTGCTGATTATGACGTTTCTGTTTCACCAAGCTCCACACATCGTTGAAGCCTTCCTCGATAACTCTTTCCTTCCGCAGAAAAGAATATTGTTCCATTAAAAAAATCGGCAACATAATTTGGCAAACGCAACGTTAAAATTAATTGCGTTCGTCAGAAAATTCGCCATATTATCTGTTACAACTCAGAGTAAACCGCATCTCCGTACATTTACTTGTTTTGGATATATCTGGGGTGGCTTGTCTCAGCTGTCTCTCCCATCACATATTCCCCCACTTTGCGTGTCCATTTCCTCCTGCCCCCCCCCCCCCCCCTCTCCTCTGTCCATCTCCGCGTCTCCCACCAATTTGTTCTTGAGTCTTTTTTTATTGGTGTTGTAAACAGAAACCTGATTGGGAACTGATGTCGCTTGAAATCAGTTGGTAAATCGGTTGGGCTCATTGGCACATAGGGTATAGATCAGTGAGAATAGTAACTTCAATTAATGTATTTCGCAGAGTTTTAATCCGTGAACAGGAAGGATTACATAGTTTCAAGCGATTTAGATTCCATTGGAGTATTTCAGTCATAAGCTGGTAAACCATAAAATACAATTTTCCTGTTTTCTCTCAAAACCAACTGGCAGGAAGAAAACAAAACAGTGTATTGTTGTGTATAGAATTTTTATGCAAATTATATACTGGTGATTCAGCAGCTACCTATTGGTTTTATGCATCCCACAATGACTTCAGATACCACACACAATAAACTATTAGTCCTTAATGTAGTTAAATTTTTTACTCGAATATGTTTTCGTTAGAGGCTCTAGATTTCGAAGTATTCAAGAAAGACGTAGAAAAGTTACTTTCAATCGCGTTTTTCTCGAATGACTAGAAAAGTGTGGCCTCCAGCGAAAACGCATTCCAGCACAAAATTTAACTACATTAAATTTCCTACAAAAATATTCTTTTCCTTTTTTCTATAGGACTAAAAGTCGTTGCTTAGCGAGCGATAAAATTGAAAATCTTGAGAGTTTTTGAAGGCATTGCAGGCTGCGTAAAACTTAGTGCTAGGAGCTTCTGAACCACCCTGTATAAGGAGAGAGAATATCCTGGTGCAGCGTCGACAGAAACCGTTTGAAAAGCTTTTTAGACCGTTGCAGCGTTGGTGTGTTGAGAAAAAATTATTAAGAAAAAAATACAATAATTGTATTGTTTCTAGGTTAATTAGCATTGAAGTTAGCCAATCAGGCCATTGTGTGGGAAAATTCAATTGGCACGCAGAGGCGGTGTCGCCAAACGTGTTCTTCGTTTGGTTTCCTATACAAGAATTGGACATGTGTCGATAGTAGGGATCGAGCCCGAATCGAAGGCTGAGCAGTTTTGTGCGCTATCATCTATCCTATGAGAAATATTATCTGGCGGGCCGCTTGAATTTGCGAGCGCAACGGCCTGATTGGCCGACTTCAGTGCTAATTAACTTGGAAACGGTGCAACATCTTGAATTTTTTTTTAAAACTAAACAGTTCTCAGGACAACCTACCCTGCATCGCCTTTACAAGATTTTCAGACTGTTTCTGACAATGCTGTATATGAGAGAAACAATTTGCCTAATGGTTTAAATAATATGTCTTGCCATCGCAGTTAAAAATTGATTGCGACAAATAATACTAAGCCGTACATTTTCACAGCACAGCATTTTATACCTCGCAGTCGCTTTGACGGAAAATCTGTACATTATTATTTAAAAAATTATGTAACTCATGTCCACGTAAGAGATTCGACATTTCTTGAATGTAAACCATTTTTTAGCCCTATAAATTTCTAACTTCGACCATATATTACGCCGTCTTCAGGCCCCCCTGATCCACGGGTAGGGAGAATCGCACCTCCGATCCAGTCAAAACAGGGACCAGCTTCCAATGCCTGGTATTCGTAGATTTTTGATACAGCGATCCCTTCGATCATCATTTTCCGACTGTTACTGGAATGTTGGGCAAATATTGGAAAATTTATCTAACAGTCGGCAAGTGATGATCGAAGGGATCGCTGAGTCATAATTCTACGGATACCAGTCACTGAATGCTGTTCCCAGTTTTGGTTGGAACCGAGATCAGGGGGCCTGAAGATGGTGTAATATATCGCCGTAACTGGTTGCTCAATAAAATTACAATTGGAAATTTGGACGGTTGAAAGGTGTTTTGATTCGACATTCTGTACTGAACAGCCGAGGTCCCCCAACCGTCTGTATAATGGACATACAGAGAATGAACATTTTTGTTTTACACTGTCACTCGGTCTTTCATTCGTTCAGTGAACGAAATACACTGAACAGCACATGTGACCCGGAGTCGAGAAGAAAAGTCTGTGTCCGCAGAGGGTTCTTCCGACTGTGCCACTTCTTAGGGCTTCTTCCCGTTCCATTCGCTTATGGAGTCTCGGAAAAACAGCTGCGTAATGCCTCTGGGTACACTGTAATTAGTCTAATCTTGTCTTAAAGAATCCCTATGGGAGCGGCAGGCAGTAGTATATTTCTAGAGTATTCACTTAAAACTGGTTCTTCAAACTTCGTACTAGGACTTGTGCGGCGTAGTTTGCGAGGGACAGCCATAAAGTTTTAATCATCAACAGGAAAAAAATGTTTGTTTGTAGATATGTGTCCGCAGTTCTAGTACACTTTGAAATCTACGCCCACAATACGTTGTCTCGCCGCTAGATGGAGCAAAACAGTGAGGTATATCCTATGGTGAAGTGGTTTATCGTCCGGCAACTCGTTTTCAGCTGCAAGAGAAAATAAGCAGCTGTACCTGGCTGAACCAGACTGCTAAAGAAGTACTCTGAATGGGCCTGAAACATTTTAGTTGCTGCTGAAAATGAATGACCACAGGATACTCCACTCACCAATACGCTATGCCATTTTTCGTTTGCCTATCTAGTGGTATGATACGGTACCGAGACGCGAGGACTTCAGTGTGTTACCACGATTGCAGACATGCACCTGCAAACAAACAAAACAATAATTACTTTATTTCGTTTTTTCGAGGTGATGATTAAACATTCATGACTACACCTCGTACGTCAGCAAACCTGTGACCATACATACTGCCCTCCTGTGTTTATATTAAATATCCCCTGACAGTCTTATTTTGATATCGATATCGCAAGACTTTTGTGAGCAGTCTGCTTTGTAGACTGGCTGTCTTTTTCCTGGTATTTCTTCAAGAAACCGATGTCTGCAAGCTGCCTTACCTGCTATTGAGGCTTCGTAATTATTTTTATATCCAGACGAATGTTGAACCCAGGTATCTGTATGACTCAGTGATTCCGGTAGCGACTCGTTGATATCTTAGTCATATGACATTACTTATATGCGTTCAGTGAAGCGCACAATTTTAAATTTCTGAACCTTTAAAGAAAACTGGCAATCTTTGTACAGGGTAGAGGTGGCACGTAGTGGCAGCAGGAGAGGATTGTGAAGAACAGATGATTATATACCTGCCAACTCTTCCGATTTAGGCAGGAGACTCCTGATTTTACACTTCTTCTCCCTTCTCTCGATTATTCCATTTTTTCTTCAGCTTTCTTGCAAATTAATGTCAAACATACGAAATTTGTTTCGAAAACCCGCCATTTCAGTTCCTATTTCTTCCAGTGGTCTGAAAACCTTCGCTCATTAGCCGTTTTTAACAGATAACGTATCGAAGTTTACAGAAATCAGGAATTCTCACGCGGCCTGTATTTCGAGAGCTATTTTTCCTCTTTCCTGCCCGTTTTGTAGAATTCTATAATGGTACTGCTCAGTGTTGCGCTCTGTTCGAACTGTGGTTAAGCGAAATCTCTTATTAGTCAGTGTTCTTATAACTGGTACAAAGCTTTAGAATGTATATTTGAGTATCATTTTGTTACCTGAATCTTGTAAAAGATTTATTTTGTGCTGTAGGTTATTTCAAGTGTATCTTATTCGTCATACTTCGTTTTCTTGAAGCAATATTCGGACCAGTTTTCCGTGCACTACCGAATCTAGGAAAGATCCGTTGATTCCATTCTAATCTCTTTGCTGATGTGACGTTTTTATAACACACGGTGGAAAAAGCAATGTTTCAAAACACGTGGAAACAAAACAGCAGCGAGAAAATGTCAAGAGCGTGAATAACTAAAATCCCAACGTAGTACAATTTACGTGGGCTACGCTACAGTTACGGGGTATAGAATCTACACAGAAGAGCCAAAGAAACTGGTACACCTGCCTAATATCGTGTAGGACCCCACGAACGCGCAGAAGTGCAGCAGCGCAATGTGGCATGGACTCGACTAATGTCTGAAGTAATTTATGTCTGGCTAGTTTGGTGGTAAGCGGAAATGTTTAAACTCAGAAGAGTGTTCCTGGAGCCACTCTATAGGAATTCTGGGGCGTGAGGTGTCGCATTGTCATGCTGGAATTGCCTAAGTCCGTCGTAATGGACAATAGACATGAATGGATGCAGGTGATCAGATCGGATGCTTACGTACGTGTCACCTGTCAGAGTCGTATCTAGACGTATCGGGGGTCCCCTATCACTCCAACTGCACACGTCCCACACCATTACAGAGCCTCCACCAGCTTGAACACTCCCCTGCTGACATGCAAAGTCCATGGATTCATGAGGTTGTCTCCATACCGGGATACGTCCATCCGCTCGATACAATTTGAAACGAGACTCGTCCGACAAGGCAACATGTTTCCAGTCATCAACAGTGTTGACGGGCCCAGACGAGGCGTAAAGCTTTGTGTCGTGCAGTCATCAAGGATACACGACTGGGTCTTCGGCTCCGAAAGCCCATGTCGATGATGTTTCGTTGAATGGTTCGCACGCTGACACTTGTTGATGGCCCACCACTGTAGTCTGCAGCAATTTGCGGAAGGGTTGCACTTCTGTCACGTTGAACGATTCTCTTCAGTCGTCGTTGGTCCCATTCTTGCAGGATCTTCTTTCGGCCGCAACGGTGTCGGAGATTTGATGTTTTACCGGATTTCTGGACCGAGCGAGGTGGCGTAGTGGTTAGCACACTGGACTCGCATTCGGGAGGAGGACGGTTCAATCCCGCGTCCGGCCATCCTGATTTAGGTTTTCCATGATTTCCCTAAATCGCTCCAGGCAAATGCCGGGATGGTTCCTTCGAAAGGGCACGGCCGACTTCCTTCCCCGTCCTTCCCTAACCCGATGAGACCGATGACCTCGCTGTTTGGTCTCTTCTCCCAAAACAACCCAACCCCAACCCGGATTTCTGATATTCACCGTACACTCGTGAAATGGTCGTACGGGAAAATCCCCACTTCATCGCTGCCTCCTAGATGCTGTGTCCCGTCGCCCGTGTGTCGATTATAATACCAAGTTCAAACTCACTTAAATCTTGATAACCTGCCCTTGTAGCAGCAGTAACCGATCTGACAGCAGCGCCACACACTTGTCGTCTTACGGAGGGGTTGCCGGGCGCAGTGCCATATTCTGCCTACTTACATATTTCTATATTTGAATATGCATGCCTACACCGGTTTCTTTGGCGCTTCAGTGTACGTTTCGGATGCTTCGGAGGTTTCATTTTTCTTTCTTTTTTTTTTCAGCCGCTATCTAGCTTTCTGGCTTCATAAGGAAAGACTCGCCTGTATTTTCTCGGGATTGCACTGTAAATGAGCGGCGATTTTTGATCGTTCATACCTCCCGATTATAAAAACTGAATCTCTCGATTTTTGGTTTTCGAAGGTAGGCAGGCATGGATGATGAGTTACGTGTGTGTTTGGTGTTGCAGCGCACACGAAGCAGCAGCTGGAGGACTACATGGTGCACTACCCCAAGGTGCGCATCGTGCGCGCCAAGAAGCGGGAGGGCCTGATCCGTGCGCGGCTGCTGGGCGCGCGCGAAGCCACGGCGCCCGTCCTCACCTACCTCGACTCCCACTGCGAGTGCACCGAGGGTGAGCGTGCAGGCTGGCCGGCCTTCCCCTCACGTTCCCGTACTGGGCAGACACACCTGTGCGACGGGCTGTGCACAGCTGGCTATTAAAACTGCTGTACCAGGAAGAGTGTGTGTGTGTGTGTGTGTGTGTGTGTGTACTTCAGTAGGAAGCACATATGATTATATTTTTAGGTGAATTGTGTATACACAAAGCGCGAAATTTAGTGACAGATACGGCTATGTCATTCCACGCTGCTTCAACTCTGTAGCCGATTTCATCAAACGTGGTGGCTGGAGAGTTGTTGTGTGCTAGTCTCTCCGGCAGCACTTGGCCAAATATTTTCAATGGGTGAGAATTCTGGAGAATTGTTAGCCAGGGAAACATTCGAATATCATCTACGAGGGTCGTTCAATAAGTAATGCCCCACATTTCTTTTTCTCAGAACATATTATTGTTAAGAGTCAGAATTTGGTGACAATATACATCAACATGTCTTGGCCATGTCCTGTTTTTCTACGTAGCCTCCATCACGTTCTATGGCCGTACGCCAGAGTTGTGGAAGAGCATGTATTCCCTGCTGGTAAAAGACCTTGTCCCATAGGCATAGCCATGTTTACATCGTATGACTGATACTTTCGTCATCTTCAAAGTGTGTTCCCCGTAGAGAATCTGTAAGTGGCTCAAAGAGATGGAAGTCCGAGGGTGCCAGGTCTGGACTGTAGGGTGGATGAGGCAATGATGTCCAACCCAATTTGACCATGTGTTCCCTGTTCCTCAGACTAGTGTGTGGGCGTGCATTATCGAGTTGGAGCAAGATTTCTGCTGGATTCTTGTACGGTCGAACACGTCGGAAACGGTTCTCGAGTTTATTCAGACTCTTTATCTATGCCTCTGAATTGATGGTTGACCCTCTTGGCATCACATCCCTGATAATGACTCTATCACAATCCCACGAGACTGATACCATGACTTTTCGGGCAGAGGGGATTGTCTTGAATTTCTTCTTTTGTGGTGAATGAGGATGATGCCACACCTGGACTGCCTTTTTGTTTCGGGCGCAAAGTGGTGCAGCCAGCTTTCGTACTCAGTAACGATCCGTGACAGAAAGGCCTCTTCGCTGGTCTCAAAACGCTACAACAATTTAGATGAAATGGCCTTTCTTTGAATCTAGTGGTCCGCTGTGAGCATTCGTGGAACCCATCGTGAGCACCACTTTGAATATCCGAGAGTCTCAATCATTGCAGACGCACTTCCAATGCTGACCGACAACTGTAGAGCCAATTTTCGAGTGGTGATACGCCAGTCGGCACGAATAATGGGATCCGCACAATTCAGAATGTCTGGAGCAGTGGCTGTGACAGGACATTCCGAGCGTGGCTGATCATGGAGCTCTCTGCATTTCCTGAAACTGTAACTTTCTTTACCAATCGCACAATTGTACTCCTATCAACTGCAGCATCGCCATACACTGTACACAAACGTTTATGGATGTTCACTACGGGTTCTTTTTCTGCACACAAGAATTCAATAGCAGCACGCTCCTTGTAACGTGAGTCATAAGTAGACGCCATTCTGACGCTGTACTACAGCTCTCCCATCCGCCAGAATGGTTCAAAACTTCTCATCCGCCAGAACGGTTCAAAACTTCACCCGCGCGCAGAAAAAACATCAAATGTGAGAAACCAATAAGGTCGTATGTCTGTGTATATTAATGGCTTTTTAAGAAATGTGGGGCATTACTTATATAACGACTTTCGTATATCGAGGTAGGTAAGGATAGCACAGACAACGTGCAGCATCCATTACACGACATTAAGGTTGTCTTTAGCACAAAAAAGGGCGCATAATGCCATGTTACTTCATCGAAAGATAACGACATGGAGACCTCGGAATAGGGCACAGCCACAGCCATAGCCACAACACGTGAGAAAAGTAACAGCTGCTGTCAGATGACTGTGTCATCCACCCACCACCACCCTCTATTGTCAGCATCATGCCAGGTGCTGAGCCCCTATATGAATGAAACCTTTTGCTTCCAGAGACCTTTTCAATTCCCAAACATTTATTATGTATACATGCAGACTGAAGCAACATATGAAAATTTGTACTAAGGCTGGGATTCGAACCCAGGTCTCCTGATCACTACGCAGATGAGCTAACCACCCTGCCAGTGGCTTTGCACAACTGCATGGACTACCCTAGTATGCCTCCCTCCTTAATCAAAATTCCCATTCACACATCAGCCCACACAATATGTGTCATGCCAAGGTGTTGTAATGGTTACTGCTTCCGCATATTGAGGAGGACACCTGGGTTCAAATCCCAACCTCAGTACAAATTCTCATTCGTCGCTTTGGTCTGCATATATACATCACAGATGGTTGGTGCTTGGAAAGGTCTCTTGAAGCATATAATTTCATTTGATTAAAAGCACTTATGCCTGCATTTCAGGCAGGATCCCCAGTTTGATTCAATGCTGAGGTGCTGCCTCAGCACAGTTGGAGAGTCTATGCAGTGCTATTAGAGTTTAGGGCAAATACCGAGGGGACTGAGTTGTGAATGGGAATTGGGGCTGAAAGGGGAGGTGTGCTAGGGTAGCCCAAGCAGCTGTGAAAAGCCAATGTGCCAGGGTGACACAGCATTTAGTGCATCTGCCTACTGAGCAGGAGGCCTGCGTTCAAATCCCCACACTGGTACACATTTTCAATCATCACTTCAGTCTGCAGATAAACATCATATCAGAATGACAAATCTGCCAACATTCATTCTCCTCGAATCCTCCACACATAATGCCTGTCATGTCGCGGTTTGCAGAACGAGGATTTGTCTGAAAAGAAGACATTGTGCCACTCTCGTGGCAAGTGTTGTCATTATGTCCACCACTGTTGGCATTCCTCCTCCTTCTGTTCCAACAATGGTCACCATGCTGGCAATACGTGGCATTTCAGATGTCATCATATTATCCTGCTATTACTTTTATATTGTAATTTCATGTACTGACACGTTCCATGATCTTGGAGATTTGCTCTTCAATTTGGTCCTACGGAACTAGATGTGTAAGTAAATAAATAAGTCTTCACTTAAAACTTCTGGGCTGATAGGCCATGGTCTATGTATAAAACTCGCCCCTGACATTTCATCTCCGACTGCAGGAGACATCCTCCGAGGTAAAGCGGCTTTACCTCGGAGGATATCTTCCGCAGTCGGAGACAAAACGTCAGGGAAGAGTTTTATACATAGACCTCGGCCTATCAGCCCAGAAGTTTTAAGTGAAGACAATACTGGCTGTGAAAGCCTACATTAAATAAATAAGTCTTTGATGTGGCTGTACGATTCTGCAGAGCTGTGCAAACAATATGTCTGTCCTCTTGGGTGCTATTCACCAGGGGCCGTTGAGATCCTGTATAGTGTTGAGTATCCCCCCTCCCCCACCCCCTCCAGAGAACCTGCTGATTCCATATTCACTTCCAGTTGTGAGATCTCAACCAATGTCAGCAGCTATACTGACCAACGATAAGCCACAGTCTCAGTAAACTATGATTCTTCCTCTGCTGCATCCCACATGAACTAGGAGATGTTTCCCCTCCTTATGAGGCTTAACACAAACTTCTCACGTACAAATAACATTCAAACATGATTTCTGGATGAGAAACCCTCTGCATGCTCTTTCTTAGATACAGTATGAAATACTAAGATGTTTGTTGCATGCTGCCTTTATGGTGTTGCAATTTTAATGGCCAGCTGTGTAGTTTAAGATTAGGTATTTCTAATGACATTGATTCCAAAATTAAATCATCCTGTAGTCGACATGGCACCTTTAAAACATCCTTACTTGGCAAAGTCAGTGTTCAGTAAATGATAAAGTGGTGTATCCTGACAGGAAAACAAAACTGAAGAACACATGTACCAAAAATGAGGTTTTTATGTTCAACTTTAGGATACATAAGAGCTTTTCTCATCCAGAACAATGACATAAGACTTGGATTAGTTGTAAAGAGTACACTGGAGGATGCTGAAATACATAAAATAAATTGGTTAAACCATGTTGAAAGAATGTCAATGATAGGTATCGAAAATAATGAATAATTACAAAGACACAGGGAAACATAGTAGAGGAAGACCACAGAAAAGTTGGAGAGAGAAATTTTGGTATGTTTGTTTATGGAACAGCCTTAAAAGCAGTCAAACAATGGAAACTCCAGGCAGGGATATCAAAAATGTAGGAAAAGATAGATTTATAACAACAAAAACAATCAATTATTGACAAAATTATTTAATTGGATAGATAAAAAATCTACTCACCAAGTGACAGTAAAGCACATACATAAAAGACAGTTGTAACTGGCAAGCTTTTGGAGCCAGTGACTCCTCCTTCAGGCAGTAGGGTTGAAGGAGAAGGAAGAGACATAGAGGAAATGGACTGGAGAGGTCTAGGAAAGACGGTAGAGTTCGGGAAAGTCACCCAGAACCGCAGGTCAGGAGAGACTTACATACAGTACAATGGTTCCTGTGATGGTGGCTTATTGTTAGTTGGTATAGCTGCTCAAACCGGTAGAGATCTCACAACTGCATGTGAATATGGAATCAACAGGTTCTTACTATATGGTAAGTCACCCCTGACCTGTGGTTCTGGGTGAGTTTCCCGAAATCTACCCCTTTTCCTAGACCTCTCCAGTCCTTTTCCTTTCCTTCTCTTCCTTCCCCTTCAACCCATCTGCCTAAAGAAGAGTCACTGGCTCCAAAACCTTGTCATTACAACTGTCTTTTATTTGTGTGTTGTGCCGGAAAAGTTAGATTGCTACTTACCGTAAAGAAGATATGACAAGTTGCAGACAGGCACGATTAAAGGATACTCACATGTAGCTTTCAGCCACCACCTTCATCAGTGAACACACACACACACACACACACACACACACACACACACACTCTCTCTCTCTCTCTCTCTCTCTCTCTCTCTCTCTCTCTCTCTCTCTCTCTCTACTGATGAAGGCTGTGGCTGAAAGCTACAAGTGAGTGACTTTTAATCGTGCCTGAGTAGTGGTAGATATTGATGCTGATGATGATCACGACAATGATCATAACTGTCTGTATGAGTTTCTTGAAGTCACAGAGTCTAAACATGATTTTCAAATAGAGGTAGACCCTCTAAATTTATTGCCTCCGATGAAAGTTATAGCTGTGTTTTATTTAGCAGCCACAGAGTTAGGTGGCACAGCAACTGCTAAACTTGATCCATATTGAAAATAACAATTTTCAAATCCCAATCCGACTGTACATATTTAGGTTCTCTGTAATATCTCTGAATGACTTCAAGCAAATGATAACATGCACATCACTGATTTCTTCTCAGCACTCCCTTCAAACTAAGCCAGTTCTGTACCCACCACATTCTACATTATATTAGACATCCAAATCAACAATCACCTATAATTGCAAGAGAATACTAACATCATTAGCAAAAGAATTAGACAAACCAGTCTGCATGTGACACTCTTCAAGGCATCAGAAACTTGAGGTAGCATTCCAATCCATGACCACTTCAGTTCCACCTGCAGCTCACAGAGATTGTTCCAAGCTGGGTCCAAGATGGCATCCTTCATGTGCTCTGTAGAACTGAGGTCCAGTAAGCTGGGAGACCACATAAGCATCCTTGTGTGTAGGAGCATTCCTCAATAGGAAAGTAGTTTCCTGTCTTCTGCAGCAAATATCAGGGGTCACATCTCATCCCATGTAAACAACCCCTGTGTGAGAATACCTCCACCACCTGCTTGAAGGGCTTCCTGTTGGCAAAAAGGAAACACTGTTTCCATTTGAGACTAGTGGGAGAAGGAACTGAATTGAGTTTGACCTTCTAGCCTTCAACATGTTGGCATGCTAGGAAAACTGTGGGAAACTGCAGTCAAGATGGCCAGTCAAGAATTTTGATCTGTTCCTTCTGTGCTTTTAACTATTGCACCAACTCCCTCAATAAAACCAGTGTTAAGTTTGTTGCAGAGTTAACATTGTTTTGTATTATATATCACGATTTCTTACCATTACATTCACAAATAGAGCATGGGAAGAATTCTCGTTCACCTAGCATCAGCTGTTAATTAGTATGATTTTTATATCCATGATCCCTACAGCAGTGATCTGTAAAGATTTTAAAACATTTGCAGATTCAATTCTGAAACGCCACTCTTGCAGTTATGAGTATGTTTCTTACGAGAAAAATAAATAAGTCATTTTTTGTGTCCCAGCCTGGTGTAAGCCTTCAGGTTTATGACACTTCAGCAGCTTGCAGGTCAGTTTTGTTACTTGTTTTGGTAAACCACTTCTCATGTAGCCTTAAGAGTTCATTCCATATCATCCTATTGCAAAAATATCTGAGACTCTCAGGTGCCATAGCATTTACATGTTGACTTGGTTCCAGTCATTCACAGTGTTCCCAAATCAATCTAGGTGAATGCCAGGCACATGTGTCTTGATATTTATCTAACTGAGATAGTATTTTGTCCTTACCAAGAAAGATTATTATGTTTTTGTGACCTTCATTTCCTTACAGTGAGAGCCAGCTGTCAATTTCTTGCACCCATCTAATATTTTCTCAAGAATTTACTGCACACTACCACAATTTTAATGAGACAGATTCCACTGTCAGTATCATAGAATTTGCCCAGTACCTTAAAAATTGCAAAAGCTAAACGTCATAGCTTCACAGTACCAAAGACCAAAATCAGTTACTGTGCATTATTGAAATGGGTAATATTACTTTCCTAGGCTGTAGTAAATTTTATATTATCAGTGAGACAGAGCTATAACACAGATATTATTCATACATGAGTACACCTGGAAACTTTACAAGTCTGACATTACACTGACAAGCAGGTGTTGGGTGATGATGAAAACTACCGAATGCTGTTTCATGTTCTTCTGTTATCAAATAAGAAATTAGAGGAAAACATATTTGAAACCATTGTGCATACAGTTCTCACTTACTCATAAACAAACACAGTTTAGCACCACTCCTAAGCAACATCAGATTTTTTAACCCTTGTCTTCATTCTTCCTATAATTTCTGCTCTTCCATTCTATTTCACACTTTTCAATTAGTGTAAGCTAAATTTCCAAATAGTCTGATGTTCCAGCTTGTGCATTCTCTCCAGTAATTGTGCTATTCTCCATGTGTAAACATATCTCAATTCTTGTAGCTTAATTCATTAACCACAAATTTCAAATTGTATTAAAATTTCTAAACTTATGTTGTAAATAGAAATAAAATATCTGTTATTTACCTTCTGTATGCGCATACTGAGTGTCATAAAATATTTAATATAATGCTGTTTTATAAGCTTGTGCAAAATCTCAGATGCTGTTAGTCTGAAAGTGAATAGTGCGATGTCTTCAACAGCTTCAAAACTTGCCTCAAACAAATTACAACATGCCCCTTCCATTTTCTTGTTGAGTCACTGTTTAACAAAAGGTCACAAACAAAATGTGACACAATCCCACTCTGCATGTACAAACTGCATCAATAGTGCACATGTTTATCAAAAATACAAAAGTGGTAATTATAATATAATTGAACAGATAAAAGAACTACTGACCAAGCAGCGACAGGAGATCACACACATAAAAGAAGGTTATACTTAAGGAAGCTTTTGGAGTCAATTTACCCTTCTTCTGGCAGAAGAGTTGAAGGGGAAGGAAGAGGGGCAAAGGAAAAGGATTGGAGAGGTTTAGGAAAAGTGGTAGATTTTGGAAAAGTCACTGAGAACTGCAATTCAGGGGAGACTTTCCAGATGGGATGAGAAGGAAAGACTGATTGTTGGGGACTGCACTGTATGAGATGAGTAGTAATTATGCTACACTACAATATACCAGAGACATATGGAATTTTCACAATGCACATTTTTATTTGTTTCCAGGCTGGTTGGAGCCTCTTTTGGATCGTATAGCTCGAGACCCAACTACAGTGGTCTGCCCTGTCATTGATGTCATTGATGACACAACATTGGAATACCACTGGAGGGATTCAGGAGGTGTTAATGTTGGAGGTTTTGATTGGAACCTCCAGGCAAGTGGCTTCAAAATTTACTGTTGATATTTGTATATTTAATGTAGGGCAGTAAATATACAAAACTTGTTTAACATGTGCAAATATCCTTCTCAGGTTTGCTGCTGGATCATTTTGTGTAAATTGCATAATATTTCATTTACACAACTGCTTGACATCTTCAGGTGGTGCTAGTTGCTGTTGGCACTGCTGCAAGGCACAAGAAGCTGCACCTTGATGAAGTGACAGCAGCAACTATCACCACCTGAAGATGTCAAGCAGTTGCATTGATGAAATATCATGCGATTTAACAATACGATCTATCAGCAAACCCGAGAAGCGCATTTGCAACAGATCCACTGGGAAAGCCTGAAAAGTCACATTGTTTAACATGTGTTAGTTGTCATTGTACTTATAGAATGGCTACTGTTTTAAAGTAATTACTCACAGTAAATACCCTCAGTACCTTGTATGACAAATCATTTACAGTTTGTCAAGCAGCTGAAACCATCCAGTCTTTTAAGAAATGGCATATCTTACTGCAGTCCATTTTCACTAAAATTGTTTATCATGTGTGCATATAGTTATAATGTTTGGAGAAGAGGATATATCCATAATCTCCTAACATAGATTAAAGACACTGGGGTCATCTACCACAGTAAGAACATAAAATCACTGCAAGAGGAAATCAGAAAAAATACAACTGAAGGACTTTAGTTTCTAACTTTGCTATATTCTCCCATGGTCCATTCTTTGGCACTAATGAGCAACTTTAAACTTATCAGTAATATAAGTGGTACTCCACTGCATAACCACTTTGGTTGAGATGAACAGAAGTTATTTGTTTTGGTTGTGCGTTAGCTAATCATTCAATGTTACTGGGATAACAAGCGAATTGTGATCCTGTTTGAACAAATAATAATCCCAGATGAACTGGATTCAAATCTTAATCAAGTCATCTTCATCTACATTTTATGTCATTTTCCTAAGCAATTTGATGTAAATATTAGGATTGTGGTCTTGTTGTCTTCCTCGGTGAGTTGAACTCATACAAAGGTCTCAGGTTTCTAACTGAGTGAGTTTATTGAAACAGTGTGACCTTTTCATAAGTGCCAGTCCCATCATTTGGACAAACTAACTCAGATGGAAACCTGAGAGCTTTATATTAATGTCAGGATTGTTTCTTCAGCAAGCTTCAGCTGATCTGGTTATATAGCTGATATTTATTTTAGCCAGTGTGCCATCTTTAATGAGCTGAGCTGCCAGCAAGATGTTAAATAGGACCAAAAAATGTGATTAACCTGAAAACTCAATCGTTTCTTCATGAACAGCAATGGCAATTAATTGCAAAGTCTCAAGCCTTAATAACTAGAAGGGTAAGTGGAAGGTTTCAGAATGCATGAATGCACAAGTGCTGAAGCTGTTTACTGATAAGTACTGTTAAAATGTATCCCCAAGATCAGTTCTCTAAATAATTCATTGTCTATTGGTCTGCTGTGGGCATGAATCATGCTGGTGACAGAATGAGAAAACTAACTGTATAACAATGTGATAACTTTGCTCACAAGGTCAGATGGCTACTAATTGTGTAAAAAGGAACAGCATGACAGTTTTTGCTCCAAATTAAGTGCCTTAAGGATGTTTTTCAGTAAAAAGATGGGAACTAATGTGGTTTCAATAATCTCAAATGGCAGGTTTTAAGGGCTTAAAGGCATCTGGTATTAACATAAAGCAGGCAGCTCAGTTTAAATTGCAAATCATTAGAATGTCTAAAAGTCTTGCATTCAATGGAAGCTCTGTGGTGGATAGGAAAGTTAGTTTGATAACAACTAGAGCATTAGTGCCTATCATTCTCTCATACTGTAACTGTTAGCCTATATATGTATTTTATGAATTAAAAGTGTTACTTCAGTAAGCTTCTTGCTCTACAGTATTTTCAGATACAGGTCTGTGTTGTTATAAAACCATATTTCACTACTGAACTAACAATCATTTCTGCAGTTCAACTGGCATGCAGTACCTGAGCATGAAAAGAAGAGGCATAAGAATGCGGCTGAGCCTGTGTGGAGTCCAACAATGGCTGGCGGGCTTTTCAGCATTGACAAGGCTTTCTTTGAGCGCCTTGGAACTTACGACAGTGGATTTGATATCTGGGGTGGAGAAAATCTGGAACTTTCATTCAAGGTAACTACATATATCAAAGGGAGTATACAAATATCAGTACTATTTATCCACTTCAGTGTTAAGTACCTGTGGTAATTTCTAAAGGAACATGAAACAACCTGTATTTCAACATCTGCTAAAGTTTAGAGATGCACCTGCTCCCAGAAGAAATACTCTACGGAAACAATTTCATATTATTTCTATTCTTGCAGAAATCCCCAGCAACAGAACAATAATTATGTTATGTAGAAATAATATGCAGTTATTTGCCCTGTCTCTTTTGGATGGCATGAATATTTGCTACAATCATTGATGTTAACACACTACCGTCCGGCAGCACCACAGTGGTGTCATGCATGAAATAGTGGTCAACGGCCATCGACACCACAGTGGTGTCATGTGCGTAGTATTGCACAGTGGCCGGTGACAGCTCTTTAGTATCTTTTGCAATTTGTTGGTGTTCTGTTTAGGTAACAATAAGTTACACACGTCAACAAGTTTTTTGTTTTTTGTAAATACTTGTGCTCTTTCATCATGGTAGACGAAAGAGACTATACAATTATTTACGATGAATGTGCGGACGTCTTGTCTGACATTCCAGACGACTTGGCCTATTGGGAAGCAGACATTGGACATAAAAAAAATGAAAGTGAAGCACAGTCATTGGAAAATAGTGAAATACGTCCAATAAGAATTTGGTGAATGCTATGGTTTCCAACCGGTTCAGATGAATCAGATGAAGAGGACAGTACACAGAGGTCAGGCTTTGATTTACCGAGGACCAGTAATACATTTGAAGGCTCTCTGGGTCCAAACATATTTCCCAAAGATACACAGAGAGTATGGATATCGTAGAATTATATATTGGGAATGATGCAATAAAACCATCAAGTACTACAGTCAAAATTGCAATAGAAGGAAACTGGATTTAAAAATTGTCAAATTTGTCGACGTTACGGGACCTGAACTTATAAAATAGTTTGGGCTTACTATCTTTATGAAAACTGTAGAAAAAGCAAGGATTGATGATTATTGGTCAACTAATCTGTTGATAGACACACTGATATTTTGCAATACAATGTCTCACAACCAATTCGGACAAATATTATCATTTTTACATTTTTCCGACAACAACAATAAAACGGACTGGCTTTTCAAAGTGCAATTTGTATTTGATTATTTTTCCAAAAAGTTTAAAGACATTTTTAATCTAAGTCAAAGCATCTCAACTGATGAAGGAATGATACCATGGCATGGACAGTTAAATTTTAAAGTTTACAATTCGTCGAAAATTGCAAAATATGGCATACTCATTCAGATGCTGTGTGATTCGAGTATGGGATAAATTTCCTCTTTCAAGATCTATTCCGGCACTTTTTATTATTTAGCGTATGGCTAATGCAGACATATCATGAAATTAAATTACATATACATATGTACATATTGACACACAAGAAACTGGCACTGGACAGCCTTTAATAAACCCAGTGATGGAACTATTGACACCTTCTTATGGAAAGTGGCATCACCTTTACATGGATAATTATTATAACAATTATTATAACAGTGTAGAACTAGCAGAGAAGATACTTGAAAAGAAAATTCGAGTTTGTGGAACAATACAGAAAAATAGAGGATTTCTGGCAGTATTAAAGCGTGCCAAAGTCAATGTGTTTGAAGCTTGTCATCAACGGAAAGGTGAAGTACTTGCACTGGTATGGACAGCTTCGGAAACTAAAATGATATGAATGATCTCTACAATACATAATGCCACTTTGACTGGCATTCAATGAAAATGTAGGAAAACCAATTACACAGTAAAAAGAAAAAACTTGAAAGTGTATTAGACTACAACAAATACATGAAAGGAGTGGATCGGGCCGACCAATATTTGAGTTATTACCCTATATACAGAAAAACTGTAAAATGGTCAGAAAAGGTTTGCATGTACCTCTTTAATTGCACATTATTTAATGCATTCTGTACAAGTCAATATTTCAGTACAGAACACAAGCGTCTCCTATTTCACAACTTTTTATTGAAAGTGCCTAATTTGTGGATACCTGCTTCTGAACAAAACTTGGAGGTTGCCACTACATCGCGTACGTCTCACCATGATCCAGTTGACGGACTTTAAGGTCATATAAAGCGACACCAACTAATACTTATTTCCGAAACGAATAAATGAAAACGAAGAAACTGCCATATATGACCCAAAATCAAAAAAAGAACGACAACAAACTTAATGTGCAAGTGTTGTGGGGCTGCATTACATCTTGGAGACTGTTTTGCTGCATATCAACAATGAAAATAAACAAATATATTAAACAAAAAAATTATTTATTTACTTATGTATATCTTCAAAATCTCATGAAAGTAGGGGAACAGGGTTGAGAACTTAGGAGAATTACGATTAGATTAATAAAACTTAACAATTTATAATCTCTTGATAATGTCAAGAACAGCTGGCAACAAGCCAAGTAATCTGAATTAGCGCTGCTGGCGCCAAGCGAATAGATTTGTATGAGACGTGCAGATGGCAAAGTGTTAATATCAGTTGATGTGATACCACAATATTGAAAATCTGAAAATGTATATTTAATTTATGACCTATGTGTTGTGAAGCTTTTTTAATTTATATTTGTTTTACTCTTTTTCTGTTCCACGTGCACTACTAATCATAAATTTACAGTATATTTTGTTTATTTAGCAGGAACTACGATTTCAGTAACTCTAATGAAAACCAAATCAGAATTATTCACAGTACCTGTGTGTTACAGACATGGATGTGTGGCGGTACTTTGGAAATAGTTCCTTGCTCACATGTGGGTCATATATTTCGTAAGCGGTCTCCATACAAGTGGCGGTCTGGAGTCAACGTTCTGAAGAGAAATTCTATCAGATTAGCTGAAGTATGGCTTGATGAATATGCTAAGTACTATTACCAAAGGGTTGGTAATGACTTGGTAAGTTTCAAGACTTGAGAAATAAATTTGAATGTTCAAAGGCTTGTGTTTCAATTTTGTTAATGAAAACTATATAACAGTTCTTTGCTACATGATATTACAATAACAAATTCTATCCCGTATGGTATGGCACAGCAGTATAAGCTTCAAAGTTCTGTGAAATACTTGTTTGCAAAGTTAATTTTTAAAAGTATCCTGTAGCCAAAAGTTTGTTTTCTTACTCCTTGGGTCTTTAATTTTCTTATGACTCAAGTATCTCAAGTGGCGGAGCACATCTCCCCAGGCAGATGATGTTATAAATGATAAACTAAAGAAAAGAACAATCACTATTTTCATTCTCCAGTTCACAAACACTGCCAAAATTATATAAGCATTATATTTGGAAAGGAATATCCATCTGTCCCATTACTCCACCATATCATTAAAAAGAAACTCGGCAAACTGGTGAATTCTAAATCCATACTAAGTGAATTCATTTAGTATTTTCTGTCAACATCCCACATGTGTATAGTGTGGAAGTCCCATCTGTGTTAAGGCCTATTCATGATTGGAATGCTTGTTCTAAAGGAAGATTAGATTAGATTAGATTAATACTAGTTCCATGGATCATGAATACGATATTTCGTAATGATGTGGAACGAGTCAAAATTTCCCATACATGACATAATTAAGTTAATTAAATAACATACTTAAGTTAATATAACAACTCTTTCATTTTTTTGTTTATTTTTTATTTTTTATTTTTTATTTTTTTATTTTTTTTTAATTTTTTTTAAATTTATATCTAAAAATTCCTCTATGGAGTAGAAGGAGTTGTCATTCAGAAATTCTTTTAATTTCTTCTTAAATACTTGTTGGTTATCTGTCAGACTTTTGATACTATTTGGTAAGTGACCAAAGACTTTAGTGCCAGTATAATTCACCCCTTTCTGTGCCAAAGTTAGATTTAATCTTGAATAGTGAAGATCATCCTTTCTCCTAGTATTGTAGTTATGCACACTGCTATTACTTTTGAATTGGGTTTGGTTGTTAATAACAAATTTCATAAGAGAGTATATATACTGAGAAGCTATTGTGAATATCCCTAGATCCTTAAATAAATGTCTGCAGGATGATCTTGGGTGGACTCCAGCTATTATTCTGATTACACACTTTTGTGCAATAAATACTTTATTCCTCAGTGATGAATTACCCCAAAATATGATGCCATATGAAAGCAACGAGTGAAAATAGGCGTAGTAAGCTAATTTACTAAGATGTTTATCACCAAAATTAGCAATGACCTTTATTGCATAAGTAGCTGAACTCAAACGTTTCAGCAGATCATCAATGTGTTTCTTCCAATTTAATCTCTCATCAATGGACACACCTAAAAATTTGGAATATTCTACCTTAGCTATATGCTTCTGATGAAGGTCTATATTTATTAATGGCATCATGCCATTCACTGTACGGAACTGTATGTACTGTGTCTTATCAAAATTCAGTGAGAGTCCATTTACAAGGAACCACTTAGTAATTTTCTGAAAGACGGTATTGACAATTTCATCAGTTAATTCTTGTTTGTCAGGTGTGATTACTATACTTGTATCATCAGCAAAGAGAACTAACTTTGCCTCTTCATGAATATAGAATGGCAAGTCATTAATATATATTAAGAACAACAAAGGACCCAAGACTGACCCTTGTGGAACCCCATTCTTGATAGTTCCCCAGTTTGAGGAATGTGCTGATCTTTGCATATTATGAGAACTACTTATTTCAACTTTCTGCACTCTTCCAGTTAGGTACGAATTAAACCATTTGTGCACTGTCCCACTCATGCCACAATACTTGAGCTTGTCTAGCAGAATTTCATGATTTACACAATCAAAAGCCTTTGAGAGATCACAAAAAATCCCAATGGGTGGTATTTGGTTATTCAGATCATTCAAAATTTGATTGGTGAAAGCATATATGGCATTTTCTGTTGAAAAACCTTTCTGGAAACCAAACTGACATTTTGTTAGTACTTCATTGTTACAGATATGTGATGCTACTCTTGAATACATTACTTTCTCAAAAATTTTGGATAAAGCTGTTTGAAGGGAGATTGGACGGTAATTGTTGACATCAGATCTATCCCCCTTTTTATGCAAAGGTATAACAATAGCATATTTCAGTCTATCAGGGAAAATGCCCTGTTCCAGAGAGCTATTACACAGGTGGCTGAGAATCTTACTTATCTGTTGAGAACAAGCTTTTAGTATTTTGCTGGAAATGCCATCAATTCCATGTGAGTTTTTGCTTTTAAGCAAGTTTATTATTTTCCTAATTTCAGAGGGAGAAGTGGGTGAGATTTCAGTTGTATCAAATTGCATAGGTATGGCCTCTTCCATTAACAGCCTAGCATCTTCTAATGAACACCTGGATCCTACTATATCCACAACATTTAGAAAATGATTATTAAAAATATTTTCAACTTCTGACTTTTTGTTCGTAAAGTTTTCATTCAATTTGATGGTAATACTGTCTTCCTGTGCTTTTGGTTGACCTGTTTCTCTTTTAATAATATTCCAAATTGTTTTAATTTTATTATCAGAGTTGCTGATTTCAGACATGACACACATACTTCTGGATTTTTTAATAACTTTTCTTAATATAACACAGTAGTTTTTATAATGTTTGATAGTTTCTGGGTCACTACTCTTTCTTGCTGTCAGATACATTTCCCTTTTCCAGTTACAAGATATTTTTATACCCTTAGTAAGCCATGGTTTGTTACAAGGTTTCTTACGAGTATATTTAACTATTTTCTTGGGGAAGCAGTTTTCAAATGCATTTACAAAAATGTCATGAAATAAATTATATTTTAAATTGGCATCAGGTTCATGGTACACCTCATCCCAGTCTAACTGCTGTAGGCTTTCCCTGAAATTTGCAATTGTTAAATCGTTGACTGAACGTACTACTTTGGAGGACTGTTTCGTATTGCTGAATGGAGCTATGTCATATATTGTAACTAGCTGTGCACCATGATCAGAAAGACCATTCTCAACAGGCTGAGCATTTATCTGGTTAAACTTATCTTGGTCTATAAAGAAGTTATCTATCAGTGAGCTGCTATCCTTTACCACCCGAGTAGGAAAATCAATAACGGGTGTCAAATTGAAAGAACCGAGTAATACTTCAAGGTCATTTTTCCTATTACCCTCTTTCATAGAATCTACATTGAAGTCCCCACAAATAATAATTTGCTTCCCCCTGTCTGACAGATAGCACAACAAGGAGTCCAAATTTTTCAGAAATAGATGAAAATTTCCTTATGGGGATCTATATACAGTTACAATTATAAATGTGCCTTTATTTAAATTAAGCTCACAGGCACATGCTTCTATATGTTTTTCTACACAAAACTTTTTTGTTTCTATACTTTTTGCACAATGATAACTTTTGTCATATATGGAAACTCCTCCTTTCTCCATATTTTCTCTCATTACATGTGCAGAGAGCTTATATCCACTTACATTTACCTTATCCATATCAGTAACAATGTGATGCTCAGACAGGCATAGTATATCTATTTCATCCTCAGCTTCTAAATCTTCTAAACAAACCAGAAGCTCATCTATTTTATTCTTTAAACTCCCAATATTTTGATGAAATATACTTACATTATTTTTAATTATACTTTTATGAGAACCTTTCCTTATTCTAACATTTGTAGTACTCTCCTGTCTGAGTTTCTCATTGTGCTTAGGCCTAGTTGCTATACCAGTGGTCACATGGTGTTCAGAGAGGCAGATTATGTCAACTGGGTTGGGTGACTTTAATTCATCAATGCAATTACCTAGGACTGAGATACAACTTGGTGGAGATAAAATTTCTGGTGATTGGTGAAAATTTATAATTGACAGCTGTGATTGAAGTAGAATAGCCTGTTAAGAAATAGTATATCATGAATCAGTTAGTTATCTGCTCCCGCTTGACTTAATACTATGACACACATTTTATATATCTGATTTACTTTATTTTACAGTGTATGTTTCTTCAGAGCGGGTATTGCTGATGATCCACAGCTGTTTTAAACATTAAAAAACTTTTTTGCAGATTGCAAATTCTTTTCATGTCAGCTGTACTAGGTATAGATACACAACTATATATCTATACCTAGTACAGCTGATATCGAATGAATTTGTAATCTGCAAAAAAGTATTGTGATACTTAATTTAATTTGACGTTTGTATACAAATGTCTCAAAAATGATATCGACAGGAAATGCAAAATGGCTAAGCAGGGATGGCTAGAGGACAAATGTAAGGATATAGAGGCTTATCTCACTATGGGTAAGATAGATACTGCCTACAGGAAATTAAAGAGACCTTTGGTGAAAGGAGAACCACTTGCATGAATATCAAGAGCTTTGATGGAAACCCATTTCTAAGCAAAGAAGGGAAAGCAGAAAGGTGGAAGGAGTATACAGACGGTCTATACAAGGGCGATGTACTTGAGAACAATATTATGGAAATAGAAGAGTTTGACAGAGCACTGAAAGACCTGAGTCGAAACAAGGCCCCTGGAGTAGACAACATTCCATTAGAACTTCTGACAGCCTTGGGAGAGCCAGTCCTGACAAAACTCTACCATCTGGTGAGCAAGATGTGTGAGACAGGCGAAATACCCTCAGACTTCAAGAAGAATATAATAATTCCAATCCCAAAGAAAGCAGGTGTTGACAGATGTGAAAATTACCGAACTATCAGTTTAATAAGTCACAGCTGCAAAATACTAATGCGAATTCTTTACAGACGAATAGAAAAACTGATAGAAGCCGATGTCGGGGAAGATCAGTTTGGATTCCGTAGAAATGTTGGAACACAGGAGGCAATACTGACCCTATGACTTATCTTAGAAGAAAGATTAAAGAAAGGCAAACCTACGTTTCTAGCATTTGTAGACTTAGAGAAAGCTTTTGACAATGTTGATTGGAATACTCTCTTTCAAATCCTGAATGTGGTAGGCATAAAATACAGGGAGCGAAAGGCTATTTACAATTTGTACAGAAAGCAGATGGCAATTATAAGAGTCGAGGGGCATGAAAGGGAAGCAGTGGTTGGGAAGGGAGTGAGACAGGGTTGTAGCCTTTCCCCGTTGTTATTCAATCTGTATATTGAGCAAGCAATAAAGGAAACAAAAGAAAAGTTTGGAGTAGGTATTAAAATTCATGGACACGAAATAAAAACTTTGAGGTTCGCCGATATCGTTGTACTTCTGTCAGAGACAGCAAAGGACTTGGAAGAACAGTTGAACGGAATGGACAGTGTCTTGAAAGGAGGGTATAAGATGAACATCAACAAAAGCAAAATGAGGATAATGGAATGTAGTCGAATTAAGTCGGGTGATGCTGAGGGAATTAGATTAGGAAATGAGACACTTAAAGTAGTAAAGGAGTTTTGCTATTTGGGGAGAAAAATAACTGATGATGGTCGAAGTAGAGAGGATAAAAAATGTAGACTGGCAATGGCAAGGAAAGCGTTGTATAGATTTAAATGTCAGGAAGTCGTTTCTGAAAGTATTTGTATGGAGTGTAGCCATGTATGGAATGAAACTTGGACAATAAATAGTTTAGACAAGAAGAGAATAGAAGCTTTCAAGATGTGGTGCTACAGAAGAATGCTGAAGATTAGATGGGTAGATCACATAACTAATAAGGAGGTATTGAATAGAATTGGGGAGAAGAGGAGCTTGTGGCACAACTTGACTAGAAGAAGGGATCCGTTGGTAGGACATGTTCTGAGGCACCGAGGGATCACCAATTTAGTATTGGAGGGCAGCGTGAAGGGTAAAAATCGTAGAGGGAGACTAAGCAGATTCAGAAGGATGTAGGCTGCAATAGGTACTGGGAGATGAAGAAGCTTGCACAGGATAGAGTAGCATGGAGAGCTGCATCAAACCAGTCTCAGGACTGAAGACCACAACAACAACAACAACAACAACAACAAAAACAATTTAATTTGAACTGTATATTACATCAAAAAATGACATAAATGAAAGTGTAGAAAATGCTGAAACAGTTCATGATGCAGAAGAAAATGTAGTAAAGTAATAATATCTTGGGTATTACATTGTACAATGAATTAAATGTCCTTGGTTTAAATTTGGATTTGTAACGTCTAAATTTCATAATTTTCTTATAACTGGATGTTTATGATAGGGGAAAAAACCATAAATCATAAACATAATTATTTAATTAATGGCAACAACACACAGAAAATTGATATTGGCATAGTTTTTTCAAAACAAATTGAACTAGTAAAACACTTCAATTCATTTCAATGATGAAATGATTTATTCCATAAACCCAGGGTGATTATAATTAAAGTTTCAGTTTCAAAACACTAAAAAATGTGCTGCTACTCAGAATGACACCAAATTTGAACAGAATATTATTGGAGAAGGGGGAAACCTAGAAACAAAAAAATATTTAACAAAAATTTTCTGAGTAGATGGAGCTGTAAGTGTCATAATGTAAATGGGTTCAGCTACATATGACAGATGAATCACAATACGATGTCTATGGCGTGAGTTACACATTAAATCAACCATACTGTGTAATGTGCATGATGCACAAGTCTGGCATTCAACAGCTGAGACACTGTTAGTTAGGCCCATCCACCGCGATAAGGTTATGCCACATCAGATTGCAAAGCTGGCTTTTTAATTGTTCTGAGGCCAGAAATCACATAAAAAGTAAAAATCAATTTTTAATTATCAAGAGACTAGTGCAAGACATGTTCAGTAGGCTATCCACTGTTTTCTACCTCAAGATAAAATCAGGAAACACCATGTTCTACAACAACTGGTGTGTCTCAGGGGTCACATACAGTATGTGTTGCACGAGGCTTGCCTTCGATTCAGTTAAATTTGTAATCAGAACACTGAACACAGCATCTTTCTGATAACCCCACAGCCAGAAGTCACACAGATTAAGATGATCTGGACAGCTGGGCTGTAGGGAAATGACAGCAGATAATTCGAGCATTTCCATAATGCCTCTGCAGCAGCTGCTTCACTGGCTGTTCAATGTGTGGAGTGGTGCCATGTTGCACAAATATGATCGAAACAACACACACACACACACACACACACACACACACACACACACACACACACACACACACACACACACAGAATGAAATGGTACCAGCTGATGTGCAAGCAGACTTTCCATTACCCATATTCTGCTATTCTATGTAATGGCATGTCGTTGGAGAAGAAAATGGACTTCATATGTCTACAGAATGTTCCATGGCGATACATTGTCCAGTTCCATGGGAGCAAGAAATTCTTGAGTAAATGCTTGTCTCACTGGCAGCTCAGCATGAAGCAACCACTGGACATGGGTAATTTCGTGTGGGTAGCAATGCAGGATGTTTCATAGAATTTTATGCATCATGTTCACAGGCATGTCCAAAGTTCAGGCAATTCCCCCATGCACTGTATGTTTGAAAACCAAAGTTAGACCCCTTCTGCAGTGCTGTGACCACATCTTCTACAGCAATTAGATCAATTGGTTTCCTCCCTTTGCCACACTGCACTTCAAGAGAACCATTTTTCCAAATTTCCAAATCATTGCAGACATTGGACCAATGTCTTTTTTCATACCCTCAAGTGTCCAGAACTTCTGAAGAGGTACCGGTACACAGTCACTGTTCTTGGGAAGGATCTTTACCAGTAGCATACAATCCCACATTGAGACAGTCATCCTGAGCATCTCAGACACAAAGTGAGAAACAGCTTTGTTCCCCACATCTTTTATTTTGCATACTCTGTTGCTTGCACTACTTCCTCTCCCCCCCCCCCCCCAACCAATAATATTTCCCTCTTCATTGATAATAATTCATTCAAATTTGACATCATTCTGAGCAGTGGCTCTTGTTTTACAGCATTTTTAAACTGAAGCTTCAAGTATAATCTTCCTGTATATTTTGTGATATGTATAAAGTATTTCAGACATAATCATTTCTTTGATACCGATGCATGATAATCTGATAAAATACAAAAGCAGTACAAAAAACAAGATTCATACATGGCTATATGAAATTGTAAAAGGAATAGAAAAACACTAAAGAGAAAGATTGATTTGATGGAATAAGATTTTCTATGTTAAGTAATACAGCAGTTTAATGTGATGCTTATTTCTCATATATATGAGGGCTGTTCAAGAAATATATGACCATATTTTTTATTGTTGAAATCAACAGTGTATTGGAGCATGAGTGCTCTCTATATTTGTAGGCATATGTAATGTGCATGCCTGATTTTTCTTTTTTTCCAAGACTGTGAAAACAACCAGTCACTGGCTTGCCATTGCCAAGTTAACATGTGTAAGCGGTGGCCTTGGGCAAAATGTTGGAAAAAGTGGAACAACATTATTGCATCAAATTTTGTTTTAAACTTGGCTATTGTCAAGTTGAAATAATCTGCAAGATTCAGAAATTGTTTGGAGATGAAGCAATGGGTACCACACTGATAAAGGAGTGGTACAACTGCTTCAAAGATGGCCAGTGGAGAGTGAAGCACGTACACAAAGGCCCTTAACATCTGCAGATAAGGTTGTTACTGATAACAAAAGGACTCTGATGATGCAGGATAGATGAATGATGATCAGAGAACTAGAAAATGAGGTTAAAATTAGTATTTGTTCCATTTAATCCATTTTAACAGGACATTTGGACCTCAAGAGGATCTTGGCACAATTTGTGCCAAAGTTGCTAACAACTGAACAGAAGCAACTTCAGTCAGAGAGTGCACAGGGCATGCTGAATACTGTAAACGGTGATCCCATCTTTCATAATATAGTAATCATTGGTGATGAGTCCAGGGTTTATGGGTATGAGTCAGGAACAAAGTTCTAATCATAGCAATGGAAGCATATATCATTCCCAAGACCCAAAAACGTGAGGAAAGTCCACAGCAATGTGAAAGTCATGCTAACAGCCTTTTTTGATTCCAATGGCACGGTCCATCATGAGTACACCCCAGAGGTGCTAATGAAAACAAGCAGTACTACCAAGAGGTTCTGCATCACCTTCTTGAAGTAGTGAGATGCAAATGGCCAGACTTGGGGGCAGCAGGCAGATTAGCATGACCTAGCACTGACTGATTTCTGGCTTTTCTCTAGACCAATAAAGACTCTAAAGAGACCAGGCTTCAGGACAGGGAAGATGTTATGCAGAATTCAATGGAGCAGTTGTGCACCATACCAAAAGAGGCTTTCCAAAAAATCTTCTGGCAGCATTTGGAGAGGTGTGTGGAAGCTGTAAAAGACTACTTTGAAGGTGACTAGTGTCAAACAATTGTATCTGGATAAAGATTTGTTTTATAAATAAAAGTTATATAGTTTTTGAACAGCCATTGTATAAAGACAACTTGTCACATCATATGTTTGGATAACTGAAATATTGTATCTGTGCAGGGTGATTATGGTGATGTGAGTGGCAGGAAGGAGCTCCGCAAGAAGTTAGGCTGCAAATCTTTTAAATGGTATCTTGACAACATCTATCCAGAACTGTTCATACCAGGCGAGGCTGTGGCATCTGGTGAGGTAGGTCATAAAGTTCATTCTCATACAGTGTTTATATCACTTTCTGAAAAGTAAAGTTTCTTCCATACGATGCACATATTTTTACTTACTAAATAAGTTCTAAATACATAGCAGAAACTTTGGAAAATGAAGTCAATGTTCAATAGGTTCAGGTTCAGACTGATGACACAGTACTCGACAATGAAGTGTGCACTCAAAATGTCAAATATGGATGCAGAAAAAACTATCATACATCTGATATCCACCTAAATAAATTTCTACATTCATGACTCCCTGAGCTAAAATGTCACCTTGGCATCAACTCAATTGTGCTATCCATCCATTTACTACAGCCAAAGCAAAGACTCACTGACTACTATCAGCTGTTTTCTAAATTTTTCTTCATATTTTAGAACCATCTCATTGATAGTTTTCTGTCTTTTCAATGTTATCTTGTGTCGGCAACTTAAAGACTTCTGTTCACTTAAAAAGGTGTGATTTTTTATTGAATATTCCTTCTGATAATTATGAAAGTATTCTAGATATGATACATGTTTTCTGCATTTGTGTGACTACAGTACTAACTTGTCCAGGTAGTGTCAAGTAACTAACAAGAATACATTTCATCATCACCATCTTGACTTTATAAGAGTTATCACAATTCTAGAATTTCCAAGCCTTCTATAGTATTTAGTGTTACAAAACTGATTAACAGTATTTCTTCTGCATCACATTACAAAAGAAATGGAACAAATGCATTAGTGTCAATCATTGCAGTATAGATGTCCATGATAACATGAAAGACCCAGGATTTGACTGTTACTGAGTGAATAATTAAGAGATTGTAAAGAAATGGCTTACACCTTAATTCATCTGAGAGACTGTAATACTGCTAAATCTGATACTATTAATTATGAAAAAAAAACAAAAATGAACTGCTTCACAGAGAGAGATTGAGAAAGTGAGAAGAATAAGCTCATTCTCCAAAAATTCAATCAGATCCCTTGAGTAATGCAATAAATTTGTGAATCCAAAAGAACTTTCAATAACTAAAAGTATCCTCCTCCAAAATCAATGACACTATGTTAATGTTAATGAATATCATCAGGCCTCTGTCTAGCAGTTTTTACAACATTTTTGCCCCCATTATTTCTCATCATTCTTAAGATCTCTTCCCCCCCCCCCCCCCCCCCCCCCACACACACACACCTCTCTCTCTCTCTCTCTCTCTCTCTCTCTCTCTCTCTCTCTCCAGCTTTCACTCTCACTCAAGCTCTTGTCACATAACCGAGCCGCATATTTTTCCTACTCACATCATTACTGCTTACATTTCACTGTCAAAAACTTTTTATCTTTGTAATTGTTTCATCTTCAAATTCCACCAATTTCATGTAAAGAAGGTAATCTGCTATGGTATCCACATACTGCAGCTGAAGTTAACCATTTGTAGGTTTTTAATATTAGCGAACTAATTGTTTTACATTGTTACTATTGCCTGGTTTATCTTGTCTTTACATCATTTTACAAGCCAAAATGCTTCAGTTCAAGTAAGAACTTAGTGTTCTGGAATCTTATGAGTGAAGCTACACTTCAAACTGTCCTTACTTTAAGGGATAGTACATTAATTATGAATGAGTGCATTAGAGAAATCTGTTTATTCTGAAGTTGTACATTCATAACCTTTGGTGACACTCAGCATAAGCACTCACTGTAACTGAAGCATGTAATCAGGTACGCAACATGGGAGTTGGTGGGAAGACATGCCTGGACTCGCCTGCACGTAAGGCTGATCTACACAAGCCAGTTGGAACATATCCGTGCCATCGCCAAGGTGGCAATCAGGTGGGTGCATCATTTCCATTTCTATGTTTCCACAGGACTGGCCATATCCAGGTGCACCAGAGCATACTTCAGCAACCACCTTACATGCCCAATGCCACTTGCACGCTGCTATGCTTAGAAGTCTAATCAGAAGAAAAAATTTATGTTCTCTGGCTATCATACTAATTCTTGAAGAGATTTTATTCTTTAATACCCTTCAAAATTATATATTTCAGAAACTTTGTAGCAAACTATAGCTGCTACATTTAAAATTTAAAACACTGTTGGGTTTACACAGTGTTGTCTGTTTTCACCTCGTGTTTTACTGCAAAATATCTGTGGTTACCTAAATTCACTTTTCCAAACTGTGTACTGCTGATAAGATTTTAATTACTGTGTAGTATGAACAGCCAGAGAGTTCTTCTGTCAGGCTTCTAGGTTCAGTTCACTTGAGCTGTGGCACAATCTTTATTAGTTGCCTCTTGCATATTGCTTATGTTGTGATATTCGATTGGCCCAGATTGCAAACGTCTGGTCAAACCAGTGTGTGGACTCAGCTTGCAAACCGGAGGACATGCACAAAGAAGTCGGACTGTGGCCATGCCACAAGCAGGGTGGCAATCAGGTATGTCACTGCCAACATGCTTATCTCTGTAAGCATGCTTCTCTCTCCTCAATACTTTCCCATCTCAGACTACAGGGTAAACAAACTAAACAAAGGAAACAAATTGCTAGCCTGAAAACACCTAAAGAATAATTTATACCGAGGGACTGGTCTACTCTTTGTTTCCACAGGGTGACGGTTTGGATGGGGCTATGCATAAAAGTAAACAATTAAAAAAGTTACAAATTAATTCATGCTTATTACTGATGTTTTTGGCTTCGAAAGTCAGAAACCAGTATAAAATTAACCACTAAGAATGTGACAAACTTATTTTAATATTGTTTAAGCAGTGGTCACACTATTCCAGCATACTTATAACACATCAAGAAAAGACAGTAACTCTTGTAGAAAGCAACAGTTTCTGTTATTATTATAGCTTTTTGATGGAAATGTCACATTAACTCCCTAAAAGTAAGTGTCTCATTTCTTCTAACAATGACAAATAAGTTCATAAAAATTTCATAATTACAGAAGTATAGTAAATTGAACAAAAAACTTCAAATTACCAGCTGCTGAGAAAAATTGAATAAGACAATAATATTAAAGAAACTGACACATCATTAAGGGGAGTAGTAAATGGTGGGCAAGCTATATTTAAGAATTAACAATCCTTTGTGTGTATGACTAAGCGAAAAGTAAACTGTTACAAATAATGACTGAAGATACTGTGCCTCTTAGTTTCCTGGGGAAACATTCTGATTTACTGCCACATAGCTTTTGTCTGGCAATTTTTAAGCATGCTACATGTGAATTCATTAGAGACAGATGCACATATCACATGAAATGTCAGACATTAATAAATGGTCAGCTAGTTTCCATGTTCTCTCTCTCTCTCTCTCTCTCTCTCTCTCTCCCTCTCCCCCCCCCCCCTCTCATCCTCTCTCTCTCTCTGTCACTCCTTCTCTTCTTCCTCCTCCTCCTCCTCCTCCTCCTCTTCCCCTCTTCCTATCCACACCACAGTGCTTCCTTTATTAGGTCAGTAGTCTTGACTGGAAATTGGTGTGTGCCTTCCGTGCATGACATGAATGTAGCTCTACTAAATTTATGTGTGAAAAAATCCATGTGTTGACATTTACTTACCTTGAGTCTTAGATGTTGAATGGCATTGAAGCTGTGTAGTTGCCTGCTCCAGGTTCAAAATATCCACTGCGCATCTTCTGAAGGGGAAAAAAAAAAACTGGATCTATCTTGTCATAAATAAAAACATGGGCATTTTAATTCAGTTGAAGACTTTTGTTTATTCAGTCAACAGATTAACTCTAACTCAGTATAATACACTGTTCCACCATAAATCGTAATATTGTGCAATAAAATGAAACAAAATACACATGACATAATAGAATGTCTGTATTCTGTCACACCTGAACCACTTCTGGTCTTTAGTTTCTGAGTGTTAAACATGGCAGACTTAGACCAAAATCAGATAAATTACTACATTTTAACCTCCTTAGGCAAGTGACATATAGAAGACAATAGTAATGATAGAACCTAAACAGAAGTTGGTGGTTTTCGTGTAGTAGCTCTTCCTTTATGAAATGAGCATTAATTATAGAAATTTAATTTACAGTTCCTATGTTTGATAGCATGGGTAACATAAAAACAGTAGTCATTTTATAAATTTCTAGACAAGATTACATTCATATTTTTACATTTCTAAAGTTTTCTGTATTACTTGAGAAGTGTAAAAAACCAGATAGAATTCCATATCAATGAAAATAATCAATTTTTGACAATATAATGTAATTGGATGAATTAAAAATTTACTCACCAAGTGTTGGCAGGAGTCTTAGCCTTTCCTTTTCATTCCAACTGGTACATCTCCTCTGCCCCAGGGTTCTGGGCAACTTTCCTGGACTCTCCCCTTTTCCTTCACCCGTCTTCCTTCCCCTTCCACCTCTCTGTAAGGAGGGGGAGCCACTGGCTCTGAAAGGTTGCAAATTTCAATACCATTATGTGTGTTTTCTCCTGCCACCACTTGACAAATAGAATTCTAGTATCAACAATTTTTCAAATCAAGTGTGTTTTGAAATTCTGATTTATGATATAGTTGAAATATTTCATAATTCACTAACGACTCAGTACAGCAAGTTTGATAAGATTCAAAGTGCATTTTGTTTGGATACTCCAGCTTCTAAGCTTCGTAGTCAGCCAAAAATTCTCAAAAGGTAATACTTTTTATAAGTAAGCAAATATTCAAGTTCTGTATTTTGCTAAATTGTGTTTCATTAATATTCTGTAACAATTCAGATGGTCTTTCTGTCTCCTACAAATGTTATGGTCATTATCAAACTAAATTTAGTACTATTCATGCTTAAACTGCTTCACACTCTATTAGTTCTCAATATTTGCATATTGCAAATGTGGTTGTAATCATGATTCGCTAAAACTTACTTTTCTTACCAAAGTGGAAGAATGTAAGTGCAATATTATAGCATTGTACAGGTATGGCTTGCATGCCTCAGTAATACAGATAGTTATACTGTAAGTGCAACCACAATGGGGAGGTATCTGTTGAGAGGCTAGACAAACGTGTGCTTCCTGAAGAGGGCCAGCAGCCTGTTCAGTAGTTCCAAGGGCAACAGTCTGAATGATTGACTGAACTGGCCTTGTAACATCAACCAAAACAGCTTTGCTGTGCTGGTACTGTTAACAGCTGAAAACAAGGGGAAACTACAACTGTAATTTTTTCCGAGGGCATGCAGCTTTACTGTATGGTTAAATGATGATGGTGTCCCCTTGGGTAAAAAATTTCGGAGGTAAAATAGTCCCCTATTTGGATCTCCAGATGGGGACTACTCAGGAGGACGTTGTTATCAGGAGAAACAGGACTGGCATTCTACAGATCGGAGCGAGGAATGTCAGATCCTTTAATCGGGCAGGTAGGTTAGAAAATTTAAAAAGGGAAATATATAGGTTAAAGATAGATATACTGGGAATTACTGAAGTTTGGTGGCAAGAGTAATAGGACTTGTGGTCAGGTGAATACAGGGTTATAAATACAAAATCAAATAGAAGTAATGCACGAGTAGGTTTAATAATGAATACAACAACAGGAACACAGATAAGTTATTATGAACAGCATAGTGAACACATTATTGTAGTCAAGATAGGCATGAAGCCCACACCTACCACAGTAGTATAAGTTTATATGCCAACTAGCTATGCAGATGATGCAGAGATTGAAGAAATGTATGCTGAGATAAAAGAAATTATTCAAGTAGTTACGGGAGACAAAAATTTAATAGTCATGAGAGACTAGAATTAGATAGTAGGAAAAAAAGAGAAGGAAAGTAGTAGGTGAATATGGATTGGAGGTAAGGAATGAAAGAGGAAGCCGCCTAGTAGAATTTTGCACAGCATAACATAATCATCGCTAACACTTGGTTTAAGAATCATGAAAGAAGGTTATATACATGGAAGAGACCTGGAGGCACTAGTTGGTTTCACATTGATTATATAACGGTAAGACTAAGATTTAGGAACCAGGTTTTAAATTGTAAGACATTTCCAGGAGTAGATGTAGATTGTGACCACAATTTATTGGTTGTGAACTATAGATTAAAACTAAAAAAGCTGTAAAAAGGTAGAAATTTAATGAGATGGGACCTGGATAAACTAGAAGAACTAGAGGTTATAGAGAGTTCCAGAGGGAGCGTTAGGGAACAATTGACAAGAACAGGGGAAAGGAATACAGTAGATGAAGAATGTGTAGCTTTGAGAGATGAAATAGTGAAGGCAGCAGAGTCAAGTAGGTAAAAGATGAGGCTAGTAGAAATCCCTGGGTAACACATTTAATATTGAATTTAATTGATGAAAGGAGAAAATATAAAAATACAGTCAATGAAGCAGGCGAAAACTAATACAGTGTGTCAAAATTGAAAACAACAGGAAGTGAAAAGCGGCTAAGCAGGAATGGTTAGAGGATAAATGTAAGAATGTAGAAGCACATGTCACTAGGGGTAATACAGATGCTGCCTTCAGAAAAATTAAACAGACCTTTGGAGAAAAAGAGAACCACCTGTATGAACATCAAGAGCTCAGATGGTAAACCAGTCCAAAGCAAAGAATGGATAGCTGATAGGTGGAAGGAGTATATAGAGGATCTATACAAGAGCGATGTTCTTAAGAACAGTATTATGGAAATGGAAGAGGACGTAGATGAAGATGAAATGGGAGATATGATACTGTGTGAAGAGTTTGACAGAGCACTGAAAGACCTAAGTTGAAACAAAGGCCCAGGAGTAGACAAAAGTCCATTAGAACTACTGATAGCCTTGGGAGAGCCAGCCCTGACAAAACTCTGCCATCTGGTGAGCAAGATGTGTTGTGTCTAGACAAGACAGCCTAGACACAATATGAAGAAGCCGAAAGGCACGCGCTTAAACTCACGCAGGCTGGCGTGAGGTCTGAAACAGGATACGTAATGAATGTTATAAAGAAAAGTACGTAGCTTCTGGAATACTTAACTTTAATCCACATTTGTAGAACATCGCTCTTGATGATACATTATTAGAATCTCAATATAAATTGAATACAGTGCCTTGCTAGGTCGTAGCAAATGTAGCTGAAGGCTATGCTAACTATCGTCTCGGCAAATGAGAGCGTAGTTGTCAGTGAACCATGGCTAGCAACGTTGGCTGTACAACTGGGGCGAGTGCTAGTACATCTCTCTAGACCTGCCGTGTGGCGGCGCTCGGTCTGCTATCACTGACAGTGGCGACACGCGGGTCTGTCGTATACTAGCGGACCGCGGCCGATTTAAAAGCTACCACCTAGCAAGTGTGGTGTCTGGCGGTGACACCACAAGATGTATGAGACAGGCGAAATAACCTCAGACTTCAAGAAGAATATAATAATTCAAATTCCAAAGAAAAATGGTGCTGACAGGTGTGAAAATTATCAGTTTACTAAGTCACAATTGCAAAATACTAACATGAATTCTTTACAGACGAATGGAAAAACTGGTAGAAGCTGACCTCGGGGAAGATCAGTTTGGATTCCGTAGAAATGCAGGAACACTGGAGGCAATACTGACCCTACAACTTATCTTAGAAGATAGATTAAGGAAAGGCAAATCTACATTTATAGCATTTGTAGACTTAGAGAAAGCTTTTGACAATGTTGACTGGAATACTCTCTTTCAAATTCTGAAAGTGTTATGGGTAAAATACAGGGAACGAAAGGCTACTTATAATTTGAACAGAAACCAGAAGGCAGTTATAAGAGTCAAAGGGCACAAAAGAGAAGCAATGGTTGAGTATGGAGTGAGACAGGGTTGTAGCCTATCCCTGGTGTTAGTCAATCTGTACATTGAGCAAGCAGTTAAGGAAACTAAAGAAAAAATTGGAGTAGGAATTAAAATCCAGGGAGAAAAAATAAAAACCTTGAGGTTACCTGAAGACATTGCAGTTCTGTCAGAGACAGCAAAGGACTTGGAAGAACACTTGAATGGAATGGACAGTGTCTTGAAAGGCGGCTATAAGATGAACATCAACAAAAGTAAAATATAGTTGAATTAAATCGGGCAATGCTGAGGGATTTAGATTAGGAAATGAGACACTTAAAGTAGTTGATGAGTTTTGCTATTTGGGCAGCAAAATAACTAAGGATGGTTGAAGTATAGAGGATATAAAATTTAGACTGATGATGGCAAGGAAAGCATTTCTGGATGAGAAATTTGTTAACATCGAGTATAAATGGCTCTGAGCACATGGGACTTAACATCTGTGGTCATCAGTCCCCTAGAACTTAGAACTACTTAAACCTAACTAACCTAAGGACATCACACAACACCCGGTCATCATGAGGCAGAGAAAATCCCTGACCCCGCCGGGAATCGAACCTGGGAACCCAG